>NC_061118.1:164049318-164057218 GCF_002878395.1 Capsicum annuum
GGTAAAAATTTGGTATTATTACATTTAGGAAAATCTTGTGTGACAAAACATCTTAGGGAAGGTCGGAGGGGAGTATAAAGTAAACGATTTTTAGAGAACTATATTATTGTGTAGGTTCTTACTTTTCTGTTGGTATACTTCCTGTATACGGGAGATTTTACTTCATAAAAAAAGAAAAAGGAAAAAGGAGAGTGAAGATGAGGGTAAGCAACCCTAAACCTTAAACCCTTCATTCTCGAAAAAAGAAAATAGGAGAGTAAGGTAACACAATTTTAACTCATGGAGATGAAAGGTTTCCATTTAATGAGAAGGGTTCACGTTGATTAACGAAATTCTTTTGGGGTGTAAATAGGCATTATTATGTATGAGAAATTCCAAGGAGTAATTTTACACCCAAAGTAATGTTAGGTGATTTTTTCCCATCTGCCCCAAGGCTTGACTAGGGTTGGTGGTCAGAGTTATCCGGAACTTGTGCTAGTGGGAGGTAGAAGGAACCCTGGTGGAATGGTCGAGGTGCGTGTAAGTTGGACAAAACGCAATCTCAAGGAGTAGTTTTTGGCTAAGAAATCCAGCCTGTTTATTTTTTGAATATCTGATTCCTATTTTTTAGTGTTGATGCAGCAAAATGCGTATTTTAAGTGATTTATTAAGAGTTAGGACATGTACTACCTTGTTTCCTTCTTCATCGGTGTGCTCTTATCATGCTTATGCCCATTAATTTATATTTCCAGGATTTTGAAGTTCGCGAGTATGCAATTTCACTAGCTGGCAGACTATCTGAAAAGAATCCAGCATATGTTCTTCCAGCACTTCGTCGCCATCTTATTCAGCTGTTAACTTACTTAGAACAAAGGTATTTGTATGTTCTTTCATAGTGGAAAGAGTCTACTTTTTTGATCTCCTTGAAGCTTGTTATGTTTACATCTCTTACCCTGTTAGCAGTGCAGACAATAAGTGTAAAGAAGAGAGTGCGAAGTTGTTGGGTTGCTTGATTCGCAACTGTGAACGCTTAGTTCTTCCATATGTTGCTCCTATACACAAGGTTCAGCATTTATACTTATATGTACTGTGCCATTTTTCATCTCTTCTACTTTTGTAATACCATTTATTTCAGGCTCTTGTTGCGAAACTCTGTGAGGGCACAGGGGTCAATGCAAATAGTGGCATTATTAGTGGAGTTCTAGTGACTGTTGGAGATCTTGCAAGAGTGGTATGTAGCCTCTTCACACTGATGATCCCCCTAATCTCTCATGCTGCACTGTCTAGAGATGCTTAGTATGTTTCGTTTGTGTACTGTTTCTTTCCCTGGCTCCTTACAAATTAAGAACTGTAAAATGCTCTTTTAAATGATACTGTAAACGAAGTGGTCATAGAAAAAGAGGGTTGGTTCTCCGGATGCGAACTGACTATGGGCTATATCAGAATTGGTTTTGTAAATAAATTGACTTCGACATCAATAGGCGTGTTTCCTATTGGGCCAGAATTTTAGGTTATTTTTCTCCCTGCATTTCTAGCATCACATGGTAGTGATATAATTCAAATATTTCTTTTCTATCTCACCAAGATATGTCCTATTCTCAATATTGGCTTATTTATCCTAATCTTTTCCTAAATAATCACAATCACTGTGAGCTAAGATTTACATTTAATTGCATTTAACTTTGTTGTTATTTGACCTTTCCTTGTCGAGTCTGTCAATTTTATTGTTTTTGTTTGAGCTAGCTTATTGTTCTAGTTGGTATGCAGAGATTATCATTTTGGTAATTATAATAGTTTCATTTGGTATTGGTATTTGACTCGATTATTAAGAGAAAGCTTCCTATTTTAAGGTGCTTTTACAGTTCTTTCGTAAAAAAGATGGCCTTACATTTTTCAATGGGAAAAACGCTTCACAATTCTTTTCCAGTTATATGTGTGCACTTTTAACTTCGTTGCGAGATTAACTTTATCTCAAGACACATTGTGATCCTCTGTTGTTAATTTCACCTTCATTTCTGCTGTTATTTTCTCAGCCTCTCATTTACTAAAAAGTTCTAGGAGAACTTACTAATGCTGCATTAAGCCTGTATTGTGGATAAGCTATTTCCAATTTCTGTGCTGTGACATCCTTGTCGTATTGGAGCTACTTTTACTCCAATTTTTTTCTCCATTTTATTTGGAAAATCAAGGGTTTAAGTCAATCTGCACCAGTGTCTATCGGTCACTCGGGTGGAATGAATACCTGTAAATGATATATTCCTTCAATCCTTATTTGTTTAGCACTGTTTTCTTTTAACCTCCTCGAAAAGATTGGTATTTCTCTAGGTTATCAAAAAAAAAAAAAGATTGGTACTTCTATTTATCTAGAAACAAGCAAATTTCTAAAACTCCGTGTTGCCTTTGACCTGAGTTGTTGTATGTCCCACTACATTAAAAAACAATATGTTGTGATGGGACTATCTGTACTAAATAGAAAAAGGAAATTAGTTAGTCAGCAAACATCTTTTGGCATTTTATGTACAAATATTCTATGTGTCAAAACTTTATCCCTTTCTTTTTTGAACTGTGTGTCTGCATCCATCCAAACTATGCCAAACAAGGGCAACCCCGCTATGCGCGGGTCTGAGGAAGGGCTGAACCACAAGGGTCTATTGTACACAGCCTTACCCTGCATTTCCGCAAGAGGTTGTTTCCAAGGCTTGAACCCGGGGCCTTCTGGTCAAACTGTGAAACAAATTGATACAAATATAATGTTTCTTGATTTTTGTAGTTTGGTCTTTCCCTGTGATCTTTCAGCTGCATTTTGGTGTCTTTAGTGGACCCTCTGTTCTTTTTACAGTCAAGAATCAGCTTAAATATTATCGATGGAAGCTCATGTGTCACTCTAGATCCTTGCAGCTCTCTAAATCAAATATTTTGATTGCATTATAAGATCCAAGATGATGAAATGTTGTCTTTTTGCATGTAGATTATTGTGCATAGTTGAGACCCCTGATTCTCATTTTTTGTCTCTCTTATACTCTCTTCAGGGTGGCTTTGCCATGCGGCAGTATATTTCAGAACTTATGCCATTAATTGTTGAAGCTCTACTGGATGGGGCTGCTGTTACCAAACGCGAAGTGGCTGTTTCAACACTTGGTCAAGTTGTACAGAGTACAGGGTAAGTGGTTTCTTCAACCTTTGATTTCATCATTCCTTTGACTCAGTCTTTTACTTACTATTTCTTTTGGTTCCTAGATCATTTGTGATTGGCGCTTATGTCTAATATTGTTTCTGCGACATACTTACTTCTTCTATCCTTTGGACTGTGGTGTGCTATCTATATTTTTCAAATTTCATTATTTTTGCCGGTACTTTTCACCAAACTATTCGTGGTTCCGGTGCATTAATTTAGCTTTTAAGATATTCATAATCTTGTTTGACAATTTTTTTGTTTGTAATGTTAATAGATATGTCATAACTCCATACAATGAGTATCCTCAATTGCTCGGGTTGCTCTTGAAACTGCTGAATGGAGAACTGGCTTGGTCAACTAGAAGAGAGGTTTTGAAGGTAACTGCATCCTGTTGGTTCAGTATGTTGTTTGTCTGTGTATTAGTCTGTACGTAAATTCATTGGATGAATTTTGCAGGTTCTGGGCATCATGGGTGCTTTAGATCCCCATGTGCACAAGCGCAATCAGCAAAGCTTACCTGGATCCCATGTTGAAGTTACACGGGTGACTGGTGATCCTGGTCAACATATAAGATCAATGGATGAATTACCTATGGATCTCTGGCCATCCTTTGCAACATCTGAAGATTATTATTCCACTGTGAGACTTAAACCTGAAACTTACTGTTTCCTTTTTCTAGATTTCCTAACTGACATGCACGCTTCAGGTTGCCATCAACTCTCTCATGCGGATTCTCAGGGATCCTTCTCTGTCAAGTTACCACCAGAAAGTGGTTGGATCTCTTATGTTTATTTTCAAGGTCTGGTGACTCAGTGGGCCACCTCATTTCTCATTGTCCTACAACTATTTCTAAGAAGGATTCCTATGTTACTATCCTGCTTTCCCTCTTTCTTCTTTTGACACTATTAGTCCTGGGACACTTATTTGTTTTTGTCTTCTGACTTTTGCATGTATAGTCAATGGGCCTCGGCTGTGTCCCTTATTTGCCCAAGGTTAGTCCACTATCTCACAAAAATTGCTATGAGGATATTGATACATACATGGACTGTTGCTCACATTCCGTTGTTATAGCTTACTTTTCAATTTAGCTGGAAGTTTATGTTTGAAATGTGAGTTCATCCTTCTCCTGGCGTTTCATTAAATGTGGTTCTTTAGGGTGTCACGAATGGTTCACCTGGCAGTCCACCCCGGGCAGACCTTCCCTTGGCACCCTTTTAACAGCGCAAAGGTGAAAGAGAAAAATAACCTGAGCTGAATAAAGATACCTCAGATCTTTACTTTTTGACATGTAAAAGTAGTGGTCAACCAACTAACATGGGGAAGTTGAAACCTTAAGTAGAACATAGTGAATTTTATTGCTTGTAATTAGTATATACCTTTTCCCCACATTTATTATGGATGATTTTGTCAGAGATGCTCATTTATGACTATCTTTTATTTTCTGCAGGTTTTGCCTGATCTCTTTCACATTGTACGCACGTGTGAGGATGGTCTAAAAGAATTTATAACATGGAAACTTGGAACCTTGGTATCTATTGCACGACAGGTAATTTTTCGTTTTTCTAATATTGTCTGTCTTGTTATTCGTTTGGATTTATAATTTTCTTAAGGTCTTCTTTTAAATGATTTTTTGTTTGTAGCACATCCGTAAATATCTGCCAGAGTTGCTCTCTCTGATATCAGAATTATGGTCATCATTTAGCTTGCCTGTTGCTAACAGACCCGTTCACATTTCTCCTGTAAGAACAGTAGATTTTCAGTTGGTACTAAAATACTGCACATACTTTCGGTGCAGGGCATTATAGTCAGATGCTATGGTTAATGGTCTTACAGTTCGTTTTCTTTTGTTATTTTTAGATTCTGCATCTTGTAGAGCAACTTTGCTTGGCACTCAACGATGAATTCAGAAAGTATCTTCCGGATATACTTCCTTGTTGCATTCAAGTTCTTACTGATGCGGAGAGGTTTAATGACTACACATATGTTATTCCTATTCTCCACACCCTTGAAGTTTTTGGTGGTAAGTCTTCCTTTTGTTTGTGGTCCATGTCTTGGTTAGTATTTCCTTGATGTTGAGGGTAGTGGTCTCCCCTTAATGTGCAGGGACACTAGATGAGCATATGCATCTGCTTTTTCCCGCACTTATTCGGTTGTTTAAAGTGGACGCTTCAGTAGAAGTAAGACGTGGTGCAATCAAAACTCTTACAAGATTGATACCTCGTGTGCAGGTTGGTGTGAAAGGGGTTAAGGGAGCGCTTCCAAGTTTCATTGTTTCCGTTTAATTGCTTGTTTTCCTAAACTCTTCTTCTTTTCTCTTCCTTTTCATTTTGCAGGTTACTGGACACATATCTTCTCTTGTGCATCATTTGAAGCTTGTCTTGGACGGGTCTGATTTTTCTCCCTCACATTAATATCACTGAGAATATATGAGACTTATTTTCTCCGAATTAATAGCTATCAAATGAAATGGCGAAGATTTAGTGTTTTGCATGGTTTTGATGTTGACTCTAGCGAGTACGTTCTCATATATCAAATTCTGATCCATATGCATCTACACTCGCAGACACTTATATAGAAGAGGACCTTGAATTCTAATTTATTACCTTGGAGTGTATACTAATTGCAGCTTCTGCTTCCTTCTACTGAAGGTCATCCAATAATATTTGGCGCACATGGCTGTAAAATTGTGAAGCAAACATTAAAATTTAAGTTGTTTTATTAGTGTTTCAGTTTTAGTCCGATATTGCATAGGTTTTTCTCATGTTCTATCAAAACTGTAGTTCTTCTTTCATTTTGAATGCAATTACTTTCCTTATGTCATGAACAATTGCTATATACGAGTCTGCTACTGCTGTTACCAAACTCAGTGATTTTATCTTTTAATATTGGACTCATCCTTCAATTTCTGTTTTAATTCTGAAGCAGACTG
The DNA here is from genome assembly GCF_002878395.1 of Capsicum annuum. NCBI lineage: Eukaryota > Viridiplantae > Streptophyta > Magnoliopsida > Solanales > Solanaceae > Capsicum > Capsicum annuum. Next base: position 164,055,402 of record NC_061118.1, read on the forward strand.
AATTGTGATTCTGATTCTGTACCTGATAAAAGCTCTTTGCTACGATACTTTCTTAAAGTTTATGTTGATAAATTGTGGGTGCTACCTTCCATTCACAGGAACAAAGAAGAGCTCAGAAAGGATGCTATTGATGCACTTTGTTGTCTCGCTCATTCTCTTGGAGAGGACTTCACCATTTTTATTCCTTCTATTCACAAGCTTATGGTTAAACATAGGCTGCAGGTCTGAGTTGATTTTTTGGGGGTTCTCTCTAACTACTATAACATTATAAAGGTTTATACTGCTGAGGAATTTGTTCTTGATACAATAATATTTCATATACAGCACAAGGAATTTGAAGAAATCCAGGGACGACTGGAGAAACGTGAGCCACTGATTTTTGGGAGCACCGCAGCTCAGAGATTAAATCGGCGTCTCCCGGTTGAGGTCATCAGTGATCCTTTAAGTGATGGAGAGAGTGACCACTACGAGGTTGGGACGGACATGCATAAGCAGCTCAGAAACCATCAGGTAGTTTTAGTCTTCTTTGTTTGTGACAGACTGGAACTTAAGTTTCTTATACTCGCTGGTAAGGGTGAAATCCTTGTGACTACCTTCAGAGTCTGAGCACTCTCATAACTATAACAGCAGCGCAGCACCTTCACCCTCTACCACAAAAGAAATGAGATGCCTTCCTCCCTCTAAAAGAGAGAAATTCTCCTACGTATTTGCTAGTTTTTTATAGCTTTGCCGTAAGTAGACTCCTGACAACATGCAGTTGGTCTGGACATGTAAACTATTTACACCATTGTTTGATTCCATGAAAGGAGGTGAGGCAAAAAGGAATTTTGATCATGTCCACTAGGTAGATCATTCATTAGTTACCTTTTGTTTTTCTGATACGCTGTTAGGGATGGATATATATATTCCCTCTTGTCTGTCCAATTTTTAAGGGGCTGAAAATGCTGACATGGAGGGTTATGAAACTTATTGAACTAAGTTACTTCCCCTCGTCTTCTACTTACCAACAGGGGATATTAGCTATTTTTGTTTAATAGAAGGAAAAAAAGGGGTTTCGGACTTTCGGGATTTTTCGGTGATCCCAAAAAGAAAAAGAAAAGAAAAGAGAAACAAGTCTTATCTGGTGTCTGAAATGGTCTATGCCATATAATGTCAGAGATGTCTATGAATCTTGGGGTTCTGGGAAAGTTGATAAAGCCGTCGAGAACATCCGGATTATGGTGCCTGCTTGTATTATTTTGTGTATTTGGACTTAAAATCACATACGTTTGATGGTATCTCTTCTTCTAGTAGTTCCTTAAAAGCTAGATGTTTGATTAACATTTTCTTGATGCCTATTTCACTTATTTTCATCAAAAAGAGAAAGAAAAGAAAAGCAAAAGGGATTCCTTGGGTTCAAATCCCTGGCTGCTCATTGCACCTACCTTTTTTAACCCAAGGAAATATGATTTTAGATATGAAGGTAGGCCTACTATGAGTTGTAGTAGTAATTATAATTTTTCTGTTTGTACTTTCTCCCTTATTTTATTTAATTAAACTCCCTGCCACTTTCCTTCAATTTTTAATGATGTCTAGCTGAGTATATTGACTCTAAACTGCATTTATGTAGGTCAATGATGGCAGATTGCGTACTGCCGGTGAGGCTTCTCAACGGAGTACTAAAGAGGATTGGGCAGAGTGGATGAGGCATTTCAGCATTGAACTTCTGAAAGAATCACCTAGTCCAGCATTAAGAACATGTGCAAAACTTGCTCAGCTGCAGGTATTATCCTCTTCAACATCCTCTTCCTCATCACTTACCTTTATCTCAAAAAAAA
>NC_061118.1:164060218-164134816 GCF_002878395.1 Capsicum annuum
AAAAAAAACATCCTCTCCCTCATTGTTCTTCTGGAAAGAAACAAAAGTTCAAAGACTTTCAAAAAAGGAGGAACTGCCAGAAATATAGAGGTGCTTCTAGTTGTGTTTCTTTTTTCTAATGTTGAATTTTTGCAGCCTTTTGTTGGGCGGGAGCTGTTTGCTGCAGGTTTTGTTAGTTGCTGGTCACAACTTAACGAGGCTAGTCAAAGGCAGCTAGTACGGAGTTTAGAAATGGCGTTTTCTTCTCCAAATATCCCACCTGAAATTCTTGCTACACTTCTGAACTTGGTTAGTTTTTCATGCATTCTACGTGAAACGGCCGCCCCCTAATTACTAGACCAACCTGCTATAATAATTCCATAAACACCTAGCGAAGATATGGCAAACAAATAAACACATTGGAATCATCCTCTGGATTGTAATGTGGTTTTACCTGATGCATGTGAAAATTTCTAGCTGTTTCCTTTTCCGGTGCTTTATGTTGATAAATGGGTAGCATAAGCTCTAAAGGTTGTGTTTGTGTCTAGCCTTGATATGGGATCATACTTGTGGGCTTCTTTTAGGGTTTTCTAGGCTGTTTGGGAGAAAGAGGGTGCGTGGTGCAAAATACAGCTGCTGTTGACATAGTTTTTGCCTTTTTTGTTTATGAGATTAGTTTCTCTAGCTCAAATATGAAGCTGTGTTTTGTGCATTTCAACTTGTGGGAGGGATAGTGGATGGTGGGAATAATTGATCTTCTAGTGAAGACTAAGGAGAGCGGCTACCTGTTAGAATATGAGTAGAAATAGGAATAGCATATGCAATCCTACTTGGAGAGGGATTGTAATGTAGTGTCCTATTAGGAAAAGGATTGAAATGTAGTGTCTATAAATAGGACCTCAATGTAATAATGTAGTTACAATTCAATAATATTCTTCTCTTATATTTATTCACATGGTATCAAAGCCTCTACAATCTTGATAGAGAATCAAAGAGCTTCCGCTGCCGGCGGGCGGCTATAACCCATATATGTCGCCCGTCCAGCCAATGATCATGTTAGTTAAGTTAGGCCACCGCACTTCTTTTCCCTACTTTCTCATATCTAATTTGTGTAGCACCATGCATCTTTCCACTTTCTCATATCAGATTTGCGTGCATCTCTCCGGACTACGCATATTTAATATGCGTAGTACCGTGCATCTTTTCGGACTCCTTTCTCATATCTGAGTTGTATAGCACCGTGCGTCTTTCCGGTGACTCCTTAGATCTGATTTTTGTAGTTCCATGCGTCTTTACGGTGGCTCCTCTGATCTGATTTGCGTAGGGTCGTGCCATCATTCCGACCCTACCCAAATAAGTTCTCTTTTTCAGTAGGGTCGTGCCGTCATTCCGATCCTACCCATATCATTTCTCTTTTTCAGTAGGGTCATGTCGTTATTCCGACCCTACCAATGTAATTTCTACTTTTCAGTAGGGTCGTGTCATCATTCCGACTCTACCCATATAATTTTTATTTCTCAGTAGGATCGTGCCATCATTCCGACCTACCCATATAATTCTCTTTCTCAGTAGGGTCATGTCGTCATTCCGACCTTACCCATATAATTTTTTTTCTCAAATGGTGACCACTTTTCAACCATCCAGTTCTTCGATGGCTATCTTGTTCGAGATCTACTCATCTCTTGATTTCGAGATGAACCATATATTTTATACCAGTTTTCGGCAATTTTCCAGCGACACATCGACTTTACGACGATGTTTACTACTTTTCAGATAACTTTTTCAGTTTGTTCCGTATCAGTTGAGGTCTCTCGGACATCCAAAGCAGTCCTCATTAGTTTTCTTGCAGATATCTTCACTAAGTCCCTCACCGATTCTCATATTAGTTACATCCATAACAAGCTTGGTACATATGTCTTCTATGCACCAGCTTGAGGGGGAGTGTTAGAATATGAGTAAGAATAGGAATAACATATAAAATCCTACTTGGAGAGGGATTGTAATGTAGTGTCCTATTAGGAAAAGGATTGGAATGTAGTGTCTATAAATAGGACCTCAATGTAATAATGTAGTTACAACAATTCAAGATATTTTTCTCTTATATTTCTCACACTACCATTCTCAAAAATGGTCAAGGAGAGAAATCAGATGGATCAAGGATGGAATTAACCAGCAATAAAGTGATCCTAAAAAAGGATGATATCAAGTGGATGATTGGTTATGGGTGTAGTCAAATTAGAGGGAACCAACTGTTTCTGATTTTCTTAAAATCAAAACTCTCACATTCTTTACTTCGGTAATTGGCAAGATTTTCTTGGAAATAATTTTCTCAATATATGAGCGAGTTCTTGAGCCGGGGGTCTATCGGAAACAGCCTCTCTACCTCTTCGGAGGTAGTGGTATGGACTGCGTACATTTTACCCTCCCTGGACCTCACTTTGTGGGAATACACTGGGTCTGTTGTTGTAATATATGAGTGAGTTGCGTAGTAAGACAGTAATCCTAAGTAAAGCTGCAGGATTATAATTTTTATTTTAGTTTGGCTAATTGTGCTTTCCAGGCGGAGTTCATGGAACATGATGAGAGACCCCTTCCTATAGATATCCGTCTGCTTGGTGCTCTAGCAGAGAAGGTGGGTTTATTGTCACATTGTGCAGTTGATTGATATATACCTTCTGCTGTTATTAGTTAAGTAGGTATCCATAATGAGCTCTTCCTCTCAGTGCCGAGCATTTGCAAAGGCCCTACACTACAAGGAAATGGAATTTGAAGGCGCACTTTCAAATAGGAGGGATGCAAACCCTGTTGCTGTAGTTGAAGCTCTAATCCATATAAATAATCAATTACATCAACATGAGGTCTTGGTTTCTTAGTTGTTTTGTAGCATCTTATTTATGTTTCATACTGACTTTCTGGTGATTAAGCTTAATCATGCTTGTCCTCTTCAGGCAGCTGTTGGAATATTAACATATGCTCAGCAGCATTTGGGAGTTCAATTGAAGGAGTCATGGTACTGTTGATTGTTACATTCTGTTGTACTGTGTTAATTGCATCTTGTTTTTTTCCTGTTAATCTTAACTAGTTACTATAGGCTGCACATGCTTTAAAGTGAAATGGTGGTCTCAAATGTATCTTCTCCTTCACTGATGTCATTGTTATTTGTCGATTTTTAAGGTATGAGAAATTGCAACGCTGGGACGATGCTCTTAAAGCATACACTGCTAAGGCGTCCCAAGCTTCGAGTCCACATCTTGGTTTGGATGCTACTCTAGGTTTGTATTATTGGAACAGTTACTGCATAATCTGGTCCATGACTTCTACTTGCAGAATTATTGAAGATATTTGATCCTAGTGATGTATCCTGCTAGATCTGAATTCTCCTTCAAAGAGTAGTGACCTCTACTTTTGAGATTCATTATCTGAAAAGGAGTAAATTCCCCAGGAAATTGATTGACTCCCTCTAACTACCTGGTGTAATACTTAAAATGGTTCTAAATAGTAATTAAGTTAATGCTTTCTGTGGTATCTCTTTTGTCACTTGTTCTTAAATTGCTTAGTGGCTCAAGTAAATGCTAGTTGACACTTAGAATTGGGTTGTGTTATGCTTCTGATTCTTGTTGGACAAGTGAGTTTTATTTGTTACTGTATCATATGCTCTTTATTCACTTGTTGACAATGTGCATCCTTCTCTGTGTTTTCTTAAGGACGTATGCGATGCCTTGCTGCTCTAGCTCGATGGGAGGAGCTTAACAATCTTTGTAAGGAATACTGGACGCCAGCTGAGCCAGCAGCTCGACTGGAAATGGCGCCAATGGTTTGTCAACTTATATCGTAATTTCTGAAAGTTTTTGTTGTTTCGACAATCATAGTGAATGCATGTTTTGGACTAATTTAGGCTGCTAATGCTGCCTGGAACATGGGTGAGTGGGATCAGATGGCAGAATATGTTTCTCGGCTTGACGATGGTGATGAAACCAAACTCCGAGTCTTGGGAAATACTGCTTCCAGCGGTGATGGAAGTAGTAATGGCACCTTTTTTAGGGCTGTTCTTCTAGTTCGTCGAGGGAAGGTAGTCTGTCCATTTTTTTTCGCACATTCATTTGTTTTGATGTTGTGACATGCTCTGTTCTGGTGTAATCTTTGTACTTGCGCCCCATTCTTCTATCAGTACGACGAAGCACGTGAATATGTTGAAAGAGCAAGGAAATGTTTGGCAACCGAGCTTGCTGCACTGGTTTGTTTCTTCATCTCATCATTTCCTCACTTGTACTGATTTGCTGACTTATACAGGATTTTATAGCAAAATCTTGACAATTCTCCATTGATACGTTTAGGTTCTTGAGAGCTATGAACGTGCTTACAGCAACATGGTTCGTGTTCAGCAGCTGTCTGAATTAGAAGAGGTATATTATTTTTAGCCTTTTCAATTGAGTTATTCCTAATTGTTATGATTTTTAATGATCTTATAATTTGTTTTTATCTCATTCCAATTAGGTCATTGAATACTGTACTCTTCCTCCTATGGGAAACCCTGTTGCTGAAGGAAGAAGAGCCCTTGTTCGCAATATGTGGAATGAGCGTATAAAGGGTGCAAAAAGAAATGTTGAGGTAAATTTCAGAACTTCCCTAAGCGAGAGAGTAGCATTTTGGTTGTACAAACATGATTTTTTATATTTTCAATCTGGAAATGCTTAGGTGAGAGCTTGGATGACTAGTTATGGCCTTTGTATTTATTCTCAAATTCATGGTGTCTTACAGAAACTGTGGTGTTCTGGTCTTTTTCATGCCTTAATGTGATTCCATGCTTTCTCTCTTGAAGTTTTTATCCCTTTGGCAGATCATTTCTCTGAGAATTCTGCCTCTGTTATCTGCAACGTATTCTTATTTTTTGCAGGTCTGGCAAGTCCTTTTAGCTGTGAGGGCACTTGTATTGCCTCCTACAGAAGATATAGAAACATGGATCAAGTTTGCATCACTCTGCCGGAAAAATGGCAGAATTAGCCAAGCTAAATCTACGTTGGTTAAACTCTTACAGGTTAGTAATTTACCCCCATCGGTTGTGGATGAAAAGTGTGTATTGCCTTGTGGAGTATCTTTCTTGTTGTAGCTCTACTTGACTACTTGTGAGACTGCATGTTTACGACTCTTTTTATCCTACAGTTCGATCCTGAAACGACTCCTGCAACTGTGCGGTATCACGGCCCCCCTCAGGTGATGCTAGCATACTTAAAGTACCAATGGTCACTTGGAGAGGATCATAAGCGGAAGGAAGCCTTTGCTAGGTTGCAGGTATTGCACTTCGGACATAAAATTACGATCACATTTCCTATCACAAGAAGTAATATCATGTTCATGCTTCATGCTCTATCTCATGTATTTAATTTTGTCATTGAAGGACCTTGCGATGGACCTCTCCAGAACAGCTACTCTTCAGCCAGTAATGCAGAATGCATTAGTGGCTTCTTCTGGTGTGCCACTTGTTGCTCGTATATACCTTAGACTCGGCACTTGGAAGTGGGCACTTTCTCCTGGTTTGGATGATGATTCTATACAAGGTAAAATGTGAAGACACTCCAGTTCCTCTCTCAAAAAGAAAAGATGATGAGGCTTTCTACTTGATGTCATGCAAGCTTGATGATATCATTTCTAATGATTGTTTCTTGGATGATGTTGCCCTTCAGAAATTCTTAGTGCATTTAGAAATGCTACGCACTGTGCAACAAAATGGGGAAAGGCATGGCATACTTGGGCACTTTTCAATACAGCAGTGATGTCTCATTACACACTCAGAGGTTTTGCAAATATTGCTGCACAGTTTGTTGTTGCTGCCGTAACTGGTTATTTTCACTCTATAGCTTGCGGAGCACATGCTAAGGGTGTTGATGATAGTTTACAGGTTATATCTGAATCTGCAGCTAATTTAATTCAGTTCTTAGAAGACCATGTTGTGTGATGTTGAGGTGTCACTGGGTTGTCCTTGTCGCTAAATGTCTTTCTTTTGAGCTTATTGGCTGCTTAGCTCTTCATATACTTGCAGTGACATGATGCCCCTTTTCTTGCTGGCTTGTTGCTATATTTTAAGCTCATGTGTCTTTCGAACAAATTTTGAATATTCTAGAAAAAATATTTTACTATCCAATTCATTTTGCATCTGTGCACTTGTTTGTCAAGGTGAAACTATCTGTTGAAACTCATAGTCCTAACTGAATTTATAGTATTGTGTTGAATTTAATTTTCAGCTTTGTCATAATTGCCTGGTTATCAAGCAAAACTTCCCATTAGATTTACTAGTGATCACTATTGACTTCCATTGTATTATTGATATACTTTTCTTCTTATGGTCATGTTTCTGGGTTTCAGGATATTCTTCGTCTTCTTACTTTGTGGTTCAACCATGGAGCTACTTCTGAGGTTCAAATGGCATTACAGAAAGGATTCACACATGTTAACATCAACACATGGTTGGTTGTTTTACCTCAGATTATCGCACGGATACATTCAAATAACCATGCTGTCAGAGAACTGATACAGTCCTTGTTGGTGCGAATTGGACAGAGTCATCCACAGGTATTTGCTAGTTTTTTTTTTTTTTTTTTCAAAATCGAAAAACAATAACCATGATTTCGTTATCTAGTTGTCGCTGTTTTCCCTTGACTTCCATTCCCCACCTTGTATTTTTTCCCTCTAAATTTCTCTTTTAACACCTAATTGTGAGTAGCTTGTGTTTCTGTTTGCTATTAAATTTGTTTGATATCTGACATTCTTATAAGCTATGGGAACATAGCCTGACATTCTTAAACTGTTAAACAGGAAGAAGACCTGCTATGCTTTCATGGCTGAGCTGTCATGGTCATTTTCTACAAATCTACAGTTAGTCGAGTAGTTAGCATTATCAGTTGTATGAAAAATGTAAAGAGTGCCTGGACGTTGCGCTGGGTCATTTTTTTCACTCTTTTATTTTGATATTATGGGCAGTTCAGTCAGGGGGAATGGATGCTGAGGATCCACACCGCCAATCCTAATTAGTTTGGGATGAGGTGGTGGTGTTGTCATCCTAGGCTCTTCAAATTCTTATTCTCATCTAGATAGAACCTCTCTCTCTGTCTCTGTTTCGTAGTCCCCTAGGGTAAGTTCATGTAGCCAACTCTATTTTGATGTTATTCATGAAGCTTTTATAAGCGTAACCAAGATATATTATAACTGGAAATGAATGTATACAGAGAGGATGGCATTCTCTTCCCGTAAGGGTTCTATGTGTAATAACCTAGTTGATATAAAATCTGTCTGTGGGGACGTACATGGACAAACATAATATTAACAAGTGCAGTCTTACTAATGTTAGGTGTTTTATATCTCGGTTTTATCTGGGAAAAGTGTTAAGTTGGATATGCACATGCAAATTAATGAATTGCTGCGAGTATTTAGTTATCAGAAAACCAAAAATATGTGAAAGCAGAAAGCTTCAAGTTAGGAGCAAAGTGCCTGGCATGTGCTTGTAAGTTATTTTAGTGGTCAGATACTTATGAAAAGTCGTACTACAACAACTGTAAATAAACATTCCCTCCCCGCTCTGACTTTGATCGACTTGCCCGCACAGCGTCTTTTTTGAGAGAAGAGGTCAAGGGGCTAGGTGACTCTCGAAAGTCGTCTTTTGCTTCCCGGCTTGCCTCGCTCTCAGGTTGGCCTTTCTACTTGACTAAGTAGTATTCCACTCGTGCAGTGGGTGTATGGGCTAGCCCATGGTGCGGTCAAAGACTTTATTTCTTGTTCTAAGCAAGTGAGATTATTGTATGCTTCTAACTGCTTGTGGCTGCCTTCATGTACTTCTTATTACTTCTTCAAAATTTTAATATATGTGGACCTGATGTGCAGGCTCTTATGTATCCGCTTCTTGTGGCATGTAAGTCAATTAGCAATTTGCGCAGAGCTGCAGCTCAAGAAGTGGTTGATAAAGTCAGGCAGCATAGTGGCGTACTCGTTGATCAGGTAAAGTGGAACTGATTTACTCTAATAGTTTGATGATTTCTTTAAGTCTTTTTCTGACTTCTGTTTGATTTGTGAAGGCCCAACTTGTCTCAAAAGAGCTTATCAGGGTTGCGATACTTTGGCATGAAATGTGGCATGAGGCATTGGAAGAGGCCAGCCGTCTGTATTTTGGCGAACACAACATTGAGGGCATGCTGAAGGTGTTAGAGCCTCTGCATGAAATGCTTGAGGAAGGAGCAATGAGGAATGATACCACTTTAAAGGAGAAAGCATTCATTCAGGTGAATGCTCCCAAGTAAATATGTGCTTATGCTCTCTCTATTATGACAGATATACTTTGATAATGTTTATTAGATTCTTCTTGCCGTTCCATTTATTTTTCCCTGGATTGGGTGTTTATGCTAAGAGCAACAACATACCCAGTGTAGTCCCATACGTGGGTCGGGGAGGGTTAAGTGTATGCAGGCCTTACCTCTCTACCTTGGGGAGGTAGAGAGGCTGTGTCCGAAAGACCCTCGGTTCAAGTGCAGCAAATCAAAATATATATGGAAAGAGAATACAACAGTGAAACATGCCAATCGATAAGGAAGGAAGTTCAGAGCTCACAAAGAAAAGAAACAGTAACAACAACGAGAAAATGCGTTTACTTGAAAAGCAAATAGATGTCTTAAGACTAATACTATAACAGACCCTGTGCTCCTAGGCTCCCACCAAGCCTAAACCTGTCGAAAAACGAGACAAAACTTGGGCGTTATGTTATGATGTTGGTTTGACTAGGCTTGAACCACTTGGGGCTAGATTTTGTGTATGGTGCTTGGGTACTGTTAGTTGAGTATCAACTATTCTTGGGACTTCATTAAATAACTGAGAATACTCATTACTAAATGATGGCTTGAACTCCACCACTCTGTCCAACTTGACCTCCTTATTTACATTTTTGATTGATCTAATTGATAGAGAACATTACTTTTTCCAGGCATACCGTCTTGAGTTGTTGGAGGCCTTTGAATGCTGTATGAAGTATAGGAGAACTGGCAAAGATGCTGAATTAACACAGGTACCCTTTTGACACTTAAATTCCACGTGAGCATCTCTCTCGTTGTTCTCCTCTTTTACCTATTTAATTGTGACTTTGTTATGTTGCATTTTCAACGTGATGAATGCTAGTGCCATATCCAAAAGGTCTTTCGAAATTCCTGTTGTCCTAATGATTTGGATGATTCTCTTCACAATTTTATGATAGGAAACTAATTGCGACCTTTATTGCTATGGAGGTCCTTTCTGCTAGCTATAAATTGGCTCAGAGAGATGTTCTGAGTTATCTCTAGAATTTCTGAAGCTTAAGTTACAAACATACAAAGATGTATGGACTGCGTACACATCTTACCCTCCCCAGACCCCACGTTGTGAGAATACACTGGGTTTGTTGTTGTTGTTGTTGAAGTTCTGAATATAGAAGGAAGTTGTAGAATTGTAGACTCAGAAAAAAGTCACCTTCCGCGTCTCCACAAACACACTCAGCAGGAGGAAAACCGTCTTCAGAACATGCCTGAATGGAACTTTTTTGTTTCATTGGGTGAATCGTAGGAAGTTGTCCCCAAATATGAGGCGAAGGCATGGAAAATATTGGGACTGAATGTCTTGCAGCTAGGAGACTTCAAATTTCCCCCTCTTTTTTTTAAAAAAAAAAAAATTAAGAAGAAACCCTTTATGAAGAGAAGAGACGGATAAGGGAGAGGAGATTTTTATGCTGGAATGTTGGTGTGAGTCGACATGGTGTAACAATGGAAGGACTGCTCATCAATATCACTGGAGTCTGGCACTGTGGTGTTTCAAATTTCTTCAAGAAGGTGGGAGACGTGGACATTCATGGATGTTCAATTTAACATGACTGATATTGGATAGGGTCACAATTAGTTTGAAGAAAGGGCGAAAAATGGAAACTAGGGTATAAAATTTAGTTATATCCTGAGTTAGTTGAAAGGGGGATGGAGGGAGGGTGGAGTCGGGGAGGGGCTTTTAAATCACAAGCTTTTTTCAAAACAGAAATGGCTTCACACCATGAATGGGTTTTCCTATCTACCTCTTTCCCAGAGTTTACAAGACTCACAAGCTTGATGCCAGAATGTTTGCACAACTTTGAATATCTCCTTTATTATAAACTGGAATCAGGTTATTCTTTCTCTTTCTCCATTCGTTGGGCGTCCTACCACTTTTTGGTAAAGTGTTTAATAGCTTTACAAGCCATCCAGACCAATCTCTCCAAGAAACTTTCATTCAAACCTCTATAGGAATATACTATCTGGACGGCGGATAAATTTTTCATGATATCCTTTTCCTCTGCCAGTTGATTTTTTTTTTTTTTTGATGAAGGTAATGTTGTATTCATCAGCATTAAGGGTATACTGAGACCTCCAAAAACTTTCCAACAAAAACAGAGAAAACTAGTAGATTACAACAATCCTATAAAGTCTAAAATCTGTGCATCTTCTTCTATCCCTTCTTCTCTACACCAAAAATAAAAAGTAGTCAAGCGGTTCAATTTGACTCTATCTATTACGTCAGCTTTGTTTTCGAAGCATCTTCTATTTCTCTCCTTCCAGATTGACCACCAGATGCATGATGGTATTATACTCCTCCATTTTTTCTGAGATTTGCTCCCCCCTCTTCTGATCCAGCAACTAAGAAGGTCTGCTGTATGCTCAGTCATAACCCACTTAGTTTGTGTCGATCCCAAAAATAGATTCCACAGCTGCGTTGTCACTTTGCAATGGAGAAATAGATGCTTATTGGTTTCCTCGGTCTCATTGCAAAGAGAGCACCAAGAGGCTATTTGAAAGCCACTCCTTTTCAGTCTCTCATGTGTAGCACATGCTCTTCTGGCAACTAACCAAGAGAAGCATTTTATCTTGGTTGGCACCTTATTGCTCCATATTTGTTTCCGGAGGCCAGACTTTGCATCCTCCTTGCGCTTTCACTTCCTTAACATATAGTGTGTTGACAGAAAAGATTCCATCTCTAGAGTGCTTCCATCTCATAGAGTCGTGCTCTGTTGATAACCCCTTGAATCCATTCAGTACTTGCAATAGCTCAGCCACTTTCCCAATCTCTCAATCATTTAAAAGTTTTCTGAGCACAATATTCCATCCCTGTTTGGACCATATCTCAGCCATTGTTTCTTCTGGATTTATGCACAAAGAGAATAGGTCTGGAGGTCTCATTTCCAATCCAATTCTCCTTCCAGAATAGGATTTTAGTCCCATTTCCCACCTTGTAGACTATGTTTCTGCTCAGATCCAGCCACAAGTTCCTTATTGATCTCCAAGCTGACACCCCATAAGTGCTATTCACAGATCTAGAGCACCAATTTCCATTTCGCCCATATTTGTTGGCTATCTCCTCCCTCCACAATGCATGTTCCTCGGTGGTGTACCTCCCAAGCCATTTAGACAGGTGACATCTATTGTGTAGCCCCAAGTTTCTAACTCCCAATCCACCTGATTGTTTATGTAACTTTACAATTTGCCACTTGACTAAATGTCGACCCTTTCCTTCTCTATTGCCCTGCCACAACCACAAGAAATCTCTTCTCAATTTGTCAGGTCTTTCTTCCACCATAACATAAGTTGGAAGAGAATCCAAGACTGAATTGATCAAGGTGACTCTTCCTCCCAAGGAACTATACTGAGCTTTCCAGTCAGCTAATTTTTTCTGTCTTTTCAATGATGCCATTCCATATTTCTAGTTCCTTATGTTTATGACCCAATGGCATGCCCAAATATGTCGTTGGAAGTTATTCTATTCTACACCCCAATATACTTGCAAGACTTTGTAGTTGTGGAACTTCTTTAATTGAAAAAATACTACTCTTTCTCCAATTTATAGATAAACCGGAGACTGCTTCAAAAACCACCAAGGTCACTCTTATAAAGGCAACCTGGAGACTGCTTAAAAAACCACTAAGGTCACTCTTATGTAAATTGTGTCATCTGTATAAAACAGATGACAAATTTGCTTATCCCCTCCAAGAGAATTGTTAACCTTTGAAGCCTCTTATCTAGCTATTTTGGACGGCCACTCTCATCATGCTATTGTAGCCCTCCATTGCGAGTATGAAAAGAAAGGTAGAGAGTAGATCTCCTGTCTAAGATCCCTTTCTGATTGAAAAAACCAACAGGTTCTCCGTTTACAAGAAGGGAGAGCCTAACAGTTTTTATGCAAAAGTCGATCCACTTCTGCCATTTCGCCCCAAACCCTATTTGCTCAAGTATTCTGATCAAGAAGCCCCAATTGACATGGTCGTAAGCCTTTTCAATATCCAGTTTGCACATAATTCCTGGATCACCCCCTTTAAGCCTAGTGTCCACACATTCACTTGCTATTAGTGCAACATCAATGATTTGCCTTCCTTTATTGAAGGCCTTTTGGTGTTTGTTTACCACCTTGCTAATCACTTTCTCAAGCCTTTCTGCTAAAAGCTTAGCAATGATCTTGTAAATTCCTCCTATCAAGCTTGTAGGTCTGAAGTCTCTCAAGTTGATTGCTCCAACCTTCTTAGGAATTAATACAACAAAGGTTGCATTCAGGCTCTTGTCAAACACATGATAACCATGAAAATGCGTTGAGGTGCTCATAACATCTTCCTTAAGTATTTCCCAGAAGTTCTGATAGAAATTCATTGGGAAGCCATCGGGGCCTGGGGCCTTGTCACTGGCACACAACTTGAGTGTCTCAAAAACCTTTTCAAACTGCATCTGCAGCCACTCTTTTTCTTCCCCGCTAATGCTTTCACTTCCCTGGAAGATAAAATCTGGCCTCCGTCGTTCTGTTTCCTTGGTAAAATCTTACAATTTGTTGCTTGATTAGCTCTGGTTCAGAAATAGCTACCCCTTCCACTTCTAACTTTTCAATTAAATTGAATCTCTTCTGAGATGTGGCAATTCTGTGAACGTACTTGGTATTTTTATCTCCATGTTTGAGCCACTATACTCTAAACCTCTGTCTCCATGCTATTTATTTCCTCATTCCTAGAAATTACAGCAAACTCATTGAAAAGGTGAGCTTTGTGTATCATCTCCGAGATGATCTTTGCTCCTGAATTGCTTCAATATTGGCAATTTGATTCAGCACATCCTCCTTTTGGTGTTTCCAGTTACCTCTGTTTTCAAAGCCCCATTCCTTTAATTTCCCTTTGAGCAGCTTCAATTTTGTGGCTAGTGTGTAGGAGGCTGATCCACTAACTGTGAAAGAGTTCCACCATTCTTTGACTTTATTACTGAATCCTTCCACCCCATCCATCATTGTTCAAACTTAAAATACGTCTTCCTAAAGTTTAACTCATCACAAGTTAGAGCTATTGGACTATGATCTGATCCCACTCTAGGAAGCACCCTCTGTCTGATTTGTTCAAACAATTCCTCCCAAAGATTGGAATAGAGGAATCTGTCAATTCTGGAAGTTGTTGAATGATTCTCCCCCTTTTTCCAATGTAAGCTCCTCCGAGTAAAGGAGGATCAAATAGCTCTATCTTATTGATCCAATCAGTGAACTCTGTCATTGGAGATATGCTATGACTATGGCTGGCAGTTCTCTCATTTGGATATCTTGTAGTATTGAAGTCACCACTCACCACCCATGGTCCATCACAAGAGTTTCTTATTGTTGCCAACTCTTCCCAAAGTTCCTTTCTTATTACTCTACTACAATCAGCATAAACTACACTTAAAAACCACGTAATATTTTGGCCAATACCTACTAGTTTATGTGTAAGCATCTGTCCAACAATCCCTATTAATTCCCACTTCCACTGCCTTTTATCCCAAATCACCACTTTCCGTCCACTTCTACCAACTGCATCTAAATGAAACTCTCCCATCCACCTATTATGCCATACCTCTTTAAATAATGCAGTATTACGACCCATTAGTTTTGTCTCTAGAAAGACAGAGACATCAACCTCCCATTGTTTGGTTAAACTCTTGACTAGGCTCCGTTTATTTCCCCCATTCAACCCCCTGATGTTCCAAGATATAATCTTAATCTTCATTTGAGTCTAAGAGGGGTTTTTTGAGCCACTATACTCTAAACCTCTGTCTCCATGCTATTTATTTCCTCATTCCTAGAAATTACAGCAAACTCATTGAAAAGGTGAGCTTTGTGTATCATCTCCGAGATGATCTTTGCTCCTGAATTGCTTCAATATTGGCAATTTGATTCAGCACATCCTCCTTTTGGTGTTTCCAGTTACCTCTGTTTTCAAAGCCCCATTCCTTTAATTTCCCTTTGAGCAGCTTCAATTTTGTGGCTAGTGTGTAGGAGGCTGATCCACTAACTGTGAAAGAGTTCCACCATTCTTTGACTTTATTACTGAATCCTTCCACCCCATCCATCATTGTTCAAACTTAAAATACGTCTTCCTAAAGTTTAACTCATCACAAGTTAGAGCTATTGGACTATGATCTGATCCCACTCTAGGAAGCACCCTCTGTCTGATTTGTTCAAACAATTCCTCCCAAAGATTGGAATAGAGGAATCTGTCAATTCTGGAAGTTGTTGAATGATTCTCCCCCTTTTTCCAATGTAAGCTCCTCCGAGTAAAGGAGGATCAAATAGCTCTATCTTATTGATCCAATCAGTGAACTCTGTCATTGGAGATATGCTATGACTATGGCTGGCAGTTCTCTCATTTGGATATCTTGTAGTATTGAAGTCACCACTCACCACCCATGGTCCATCACAAGAGTTTCTTATTGTTGCCAACTCTTCCCAAAGTTCCTTTCTTATTACTCTACTACAATCAGCATAAACTACACTTAAAAACCACGTAATATTTTGGCCAATACCTACTAGTTTATGTGTAAGCATCTGTCCAACAATCCCTATTAATTCCCACTTCCACTGCCTTTTATCCCAAATCACCACTTTCCGTCCACTTCTACCAACTGCATCTAAATGAAACTCTCCCATCCACCTATTATGCCATACCTCTTTAAATAATGCAGTATTACGACCCATTAGTTTTGTCTCTAGAAAGACAGAGACATCAACCTCCCATTGTTTGGTTAAACTCTTGACTAGGCTCCGTTTATTTCCCCCATTCAACCCCCTGATGTTCCAAGATATAATCTTAATCTTCATTTGAGTCTAAGAGGGGTTATTCCCCCTCTACCTCTGGGTTCTCCCTCTTTGAAATTCATGTGAAATTCTAAGTTTCTCACTTCTTTGGGAACACTGTTTAGATTTCCATTCTTCTTGATGACCTCCTTTTTTTTGCCCTAAAAAGCCTCTTTTTTGGTCTATTTTCATCAACAGTTCAAAGGCTATTTTATTACCCCCCTCAAAAGCTGCTCCGAACCTCCTACTTAATTCTAGTACATTAGACTGCACCCACAAAGTGGCTTTGTCTTCAATCTCCTTTTCCGAGAGAGGTTCTTCCGTCTGTATAGGAAAAGGCTCTTCAAAGATTATCATGTGTCTCTTAGACGACTCACCTTCTTCACATTCATGAACTTCTCCCCCCATTAGAGATTAAGAAGTTTCCATCTCTCACCCTATTTTCTTGCATTTCAGTTTCTATCAAATCTCTGCTGCATGTTTGGTTCTTCTGCATTGTCACCATTCTCATCATATCCTCCAGTTCTGTTGCAGGGAAAGAAATTGGAGAAGTAGCGGGACAGCTGTGGTCTTGATGAGTTGAAAATAGAAGGGGGTCTGGGCTCATTCCTTTAATGAAGTTGCAATTTGAGTTCATAAAGTTTGGGCTGTAGGAGGCCCAAAACATTTACCACATGCCTGAAACCCTTTAAAACAATTAGCCTTCTTTGGGTCCACTTTGTTCACCTATGGAATCTTTGACTTAACAGTATCCACGTGAGCAAAAAAGTGCTGGGGCCATCGCTCTCCTCTATATCCCCTGTGTAAAGATCTGAAATTTCTTTCCCAAAACTCTCTCCTGTCTCAGTCAGTAGAGGTGTCAAACGGGCCGGGCCGGGCCAACCCGAAACCGGCCCTTCCATTTTAACCGGGTTCCGGGCCGGTTAAGGGCCGGGTTTGACGTTGGCCGGGCCGGGCTGGGCCAAACAGTAAAAAAATTGAAACCCACCCTAACCCGGCCCACTTAACCCAACCCGGTCAAACCCACCAAAACCCGGTCAAACCCGTTTAAAAAATAAATAAAAAATCCAATATACACTATATACGCTCCAATATACAATATATATTTTTAAAAAAATATATAAACAATTACACATATATACGTACCATTCAATATATAGTTATATATGACTATACGTACTACTTTAAATAAAACATATGCTATAATAGTATAATATATATATATATATATATATACACTACAATATATATATATATATATATATATATATATATATATTAATTTATAAAACATATACACATGTATACGTTAAATATATACTACTTTAGAAGATATATACACATATATATGCACCATTCAATATATATGTACTACTTTAAATAAAATATATACTACAATATACATATATATATATATACAACAATATGTATATATATATATAGTTACATACTAATTTATAAAACATATACACTTGTATACTTTAAAGATATACGTCTATAGAAGATATATACACATATATACGCACCATTCAATATATATGTACTACTTTAAAAAAAGTATATACTACAATATATATACTAATTTATAAAACATAAAGTAATGTATATGTTAAATATACACGTCTATAGAAGATCTATTCACATATATACACTCTATTCTATGTATACGCACCATTCAATCCTTGGCTTGAACCAGCATCAATAGAGTTTGATTTGGTTTCTGGAATGTCCAAATTCTGTTGCATTGCATAGCATAGTGATCTTGCGAGTTGCCGCAGCGCATTTTTGAATAGGCTCTGAAGCAAACTTCGTAGTCAGAAAGAATCAGCACTTTCAGAATTGAATGACTTGAAATTTAAGAATTGAATGACTTGAAATTGATAAGAAGGTGCCGCCCAAGCTTAAAGGCAAATTCTATAGGGTGGTAGTCCGTCCGGCCTTGCTGTATGGAGCGGAGTGTTGGCCAGTTAAGAACTCCCACATCCAAAAAATGAAGGTGGCAGAAATGCGGATGTTGCGCTGGATGTGTGGACTGACCCGAGGGGATAGAGTTCGGAATGAGACTATCCGGGAGAAGGTTGGTGTGACTTCAGTGGAGTGTAAGATGCGGGAAGCACGATTGAGATGGTTCGGACACGTGAAGAGGAGGGGCATGGATGCCCCGGTCCGTAGGTGTGAGAGGCTAGCGTTGGATGGTTTTAGACGGGGTAGAGGTAGACCGAAGAAGTACTGGGGTGAGGTGATTAGGCGGGACATGGAACAGTTACAGCTCACCGAGGACATGACCCTAGATAGGAAGGTCTGGAAGATGCGAATTACGGCAGAGGATTAGGGCCAGTTCGGGTCGCTAGTGTAGGGAATTAATTGGTGGGGGTGTATTCCTGTTATAATTCCGTATTCAGTGTTTCGTGTTCCGTGTTCCATGTTTATTACGAATCTGTGTGCTTTCCTCTGCTTTATATTCCTGCATTCCTGCTTTACTCTGTTTTATATTCCCTATGGGTGCCGTATCTATGTTATGTCATCTGCTTCTGTGCTGTACTATGTGTTTGTGTGATATCTCGTGACTTGAGCCGGGGGTCTTTCGGAAACAGCCTTTCTACTTCATCAGAGGTAGAGGTATGGACTGCGTACATCTTACCCCCCCCAGACCCCACTAAGTGGGAATACACTGGGTTTGTTGTTGTTGTTGTATATATACATTACAATATATATAGATATACTTATATACTAATTTATAAAACATATACACATGTATACGTTAAATATACACTTCTATAGAAGATATATGCACAAATATACAAAACATATGCTACTTAATATAATAAATTAATAATATTTGGTAGTAAATTAATAATATATTAGAAGTAAGTTTTTAATTTAATCCAAAATATCTTCTTCTTTTTTTGGGGCCAGGCCGGTTAGCCGGCGGGCCTGGACCGGGCTTGGTCCGGGCCGGGTTAACCGGGCCCATTTTAACAAAATAACCGGCCCGGGACCCGAAACCCTAAAGCCCTAGGGCTTACCGGGTAGGGTCAAACTGGGCCGGGTTAGGTAGTCCGGGCCGGCCCACTTGATATCCCTATCAGTCAGTTGCAGGCTAGGGTTTGCAGTAGCTTTCCCTTTTGTCTTCTTTGTACTTACTTCTCCATCCCAGAGCTCATCTTCTTCCTTCTTCCTATATCTCTCCGGAGCTTCGATCCATACCGGAAGAGTGAAAATCAGTTCGCCATCGCTAATCTTGACGGTTGAAGGGGTATTCTCTCTTGGTCCCTTAACTCGCAGTCTGGCCCACATCAGATGATTCTTTAGATGTGTTTCTTCCTCCGTTTCAATCCACCCCCCGTCAAAGATCTCCAATTTGCTTCATCACCTCATCGCTCCATAACTGCAGGGGAAGTCCTAAGGTCCGGACCCAGAACCAATCGAAGATGGTATCTGCAGGATAAGCTCCCACGGTCGACTTCCACCACTCTAGCAACAAAGGATGGTTTTCCCGACTCCACTCCCCCAAAAGAATCTTGTGACTTTTAAGTTTCTATTTTTTTTTAATAAAGTCTATTACTATAGTTAACAGCCACTATTTGACAAGTCAAATCCTCATCTTGGTAGGCTTGGGATCTCTATTACCATGTATTCAGGCGGATAGATAAGCAGCTTCAATCACTCACAACCCTGGATTTACAGGTAAGCAGCATGTTATGTTTTGTTATCGGTATCAGTGACTCTGCATCATATTCATAACTAATGTTATTTTACTTTAATGCCAGTCCGTTTCCCCCGAGTTACTAGAGTGTCGAAATTTAGAGCTAGCTGTTCCTGGAACTTATCGAGCAGGTATATTCATGTTGTTTGTAATTATATTTGTACATGGTTAGGCCAGTCGTGTGCCTTAGTTTGATAAAATTTGTTCTATCAAACTTCAAACTGGTCATCTCAGATTCACCAGTGGTGACAATTGCATCATTTGCACCCCAACTTGTTGTAATTACATCCAAACAACGACCTCGTAAATTGACAATCCATGGGAATGATGGAAAAGACTATGCTTTCTTGCTAAAAGGGCATGAGGATTTGCGCCAAGATGAACGTGTCATGCAGGTTAGCAATAGCTGGTATATAATTATGCTTGTACAGGCAAGCTGGTCCCAGGGATTCTGCTACTTCTGTTTATTAAACATTTGGTGAGGCTTTATTACCATTCTTTTTTCAACGTAGAACTAAAAGAAACTCTGTATTGTTGCTGTGCACCAGTTGTTTGGTCTGGTTAATACTTTGCTGGAGAACTCGAGAAAGACTGCAGAGAAAGATTTATCAATCCAACGATATGATGTCATTCCATTGTCCCCTAATAGTGGACTGATAGAATGGGTTCCAAATTGTGACACCTTGCACCATCTTATTCGAGAATATAGGGATGCCCGGAAGGTTTGTTCAACATAGACCTTTTTGTGCTTGAAATAGACTATTATCTCTATCTAATTGTTGTATATTGTTCCAATTTAACAGATCACCCTTAATCAAGAGCATAAATTGATGCTGAGTTTTGCACCGGATTATGATAATTTGCCACTTATTGCTAAAGTGGAGGTGTTCGAATATGCTTTGCAAAATACAGAAGGAAATGACTTATCAAGGGTGTGTATTCGATGACGACGACGTTCAGCCTATTGCTATAACATCCCTGGTAGATAAATGTTAGCACAATCTTTCTGCTCATTGTTTTCTGAAGGTAGTTATTTTGGATCATATAGGTTCTTTGGTTAAAGAGTCGCACTTCTGAGGTCTGGCTGGATAGAAGAACAAATTATACAAGAAGTTTGGCTGTCATGAGCATGGTATGTGTTCTTTGCATTCTTTTAGAACCTCTCCTAAAGCTTATTCTCTGTTCAGGTTTGGATGAGAACAATGTTCCCTTGTTTGTTTATTTGTTTTACCCTCTAATGCATCTTGTGTGGGTGGGTGTGCTATATGAACACTTAACTTTTTTTAATTCTTTTTGGGAAAAAAACAGGAAAATTATGTTGGTTGAGTTGTTGTTTAAAGCCTTTAGCTAATGCTATCAAATACGCCAACACTGGATAACCTCTTTTACTTATTTTCCCTTTTTAATGTCTTAGGAGGCTGTTAATCAGTCAGTATCGACCTTTGTATATGAACCACTTATGTTATGAAATTCCGCTTGCAAGTATTCAGATTGATGGAAATTACTTTTGACAAGGAATACCCAGAGTAATCACACAAGTTTTGGTTTCATATAAGCTGCATTTATGTGGTGCAACTACCTTTGGTGATGTGATCTTCCTGTGCCTGATCATTGCCGATAAAGAAATGGACCTTGGGCTTAACTCAACCTCAAAAGCTAGCTCATGAGGGGAAGATTGTCCAATACCATATAAGGAGACCAAGGACCCTTGGACAATATAAGACGGGGAGCCCAACATCGGAAACAATGAACTGGGTGGGCCTGGCTCTAGCTCTGATACCATGATAAAGAAATGGACTTTGGGCCTAACTCAACCTCAAAAGCTAGCTTATGAGGGGAGGATTGCCCAAGACCATATAAGGAGTCCAAGGACCCTTTAACCCACCGATGTGGGACTCCAACAATTGCCAGCCATTTTTATCATACAAGTAATCAGAATTATTGCAGCCAATTTAATTAGGCAGATCAGAAACTTAGTAACCTGAAAACATTTGCAGCTGGGGCATGACTATTATGGTGTTGTGAATGCTGTACCTCGACATCTTAAAATGCTTAATTCAGAGGAGCAGTAGTTAGTTTTCTGACCAAAGTTTGGCACAGAGAGTTGCTTCTGTGCTTAGTCAGGGCCATTAATTTCTTGACCCAGTTTGATCTGAAGAGATGCTGTTTCTAGTATAAAGTGCTTTCGTCGTGTTTTATGTGATGCCATTTAGCAGGACAACAGTTAAGATGTCAATTTGACTTTCTTGTTGTGTTGGTAATGGTGAAAGAAAATTTTAAATATATGGCGTTAAGTTTGTTTGAGATGGCAAGACATTGCATCAAAGTTAGTATTCTTCGCATGTGAAGTTCTACAGAGTAATATTAATGACGGAATGGCGTCAAAATATTTTTCCAACATCTTAAAATGAAACTAATATCTTGCAAATTGGGAAGAGAGAATAGTAAAACTGAGAAAAAAGGAGATACTGTTTTTTAGCTGCTTCTCTTGCGTACGTCTGTTGAATTTGGGTTGACTTTCTCCAGGTTGGATACCTACTTGGTTTGGGTGATCGACATCCTAGTAACCTCATGCTTCACCGATATAGGTACCACTGAACTCTGTGATTGTATTTTCTTGCTGATGACAAAAATTCTAATAAATTTATATTGGTCATGCAGTGGGAAGATTCTGCATATTGATTTTGGAGATTGCTTTGAAGCTTCAATGAACCGGGAGAAGTTTCCAGAGAAGGTAAGTTATTATGCTCAAAGGTTTTCCAGAATTTGTATGTTCTTTCATCAAGGAAACTTATAGCTTTTGTAACAAATTTTTATGTACAGGTTCCGTTTCGCCTCACTAGAATGCTTGTAAAAGCAATGGAGGTTAGTGGTATAGAGGGAAATTTCCGGTCAACATGTGAGAATGTAATGCAAGTTCTCCGACTGCATAAAGATAGTGTTATGGCTATGATGGAGGTAAATTTTTGGCATCATATTTTACCTTGTAAAATATATTTCTCTTGGTCGGAATGGGATCACACTATAATGGCATGAATATTGATTGGTCTATATTGAACTCCTTTTTCCTGTACGCTTATGGGCTGTTTTCTAGTCCAGAAAGATCTCAAATCTCGACTATGCTATCTTCTGAAGAGCACAAATGGGTGATACAAAAGTGTTCTATCTAATTCTAGTAGATTTGGATCCAACTGGAGTTGGAATGGCTTGAATGATTGAAAAATTAGAATCTGTCAGTCCTTAAATTGCCATGTTGAACAATTGAAAGCCTTAATTAAGACTAGTAAATAACTGTTACTGCAAGTTGAACTCAAGAGGGAAAAGAGGAACACTTTTCATGAGTTTGAGATGCTTGTTTTCAATTCCTTGAATATATATGTCTAGGTAGCTCTAGAATGAGGAGTTTGTCATTTTTATCTTGTAATGATGTAAATGTTTGTTACATATTCACTTTATAAGCTTATTTCATTCCTCTGTGTCTTTTTTTTTTCTTTTCAGGCCTTTGTTCATGATCCACTTATAAATTGGCGTCTTTTCAATTTCAATGAAGTTCCGCAAGTGTCCACACTTGCCAGTGCACATGTGCCTCCAGTTGTGAATAGTGAGGAGTCCTCTTCAAATAGAGAGCTTCTTCAGCCACAAAGGGGTGCAAGGGAGAGAGAACTGCTTCAGGTTCAAATCAATTATGCTTGTGGAGTATTCTGGGGATGAATGCGTCATGCTTACAGTTTTATTTCTTTTTTTAGGCGGTCAATCAATTAGGTGATGCCAATGAAGTTCTAAATGAACGTGCTGTCGCTGTCATGGCTCGAATGAGTAATAAACTCACTGGACGTGATTTTTCTGCTACCTCTGCAACTTCAAGCTCTCTACAGCATGCACTGGATCACAGTACGTTGATTTCTGGAGAGACGCGTGAAGCAGATCATGGTTTATCAGTGAAACTACAAGTCCAAAAACTTATTCAGCAAGCGATGTCTCATGAAAATCTTTGCCAAAATTATGTTGGGTACGGTCCTGATTCCCGTTGCACCTTGGTTTCCTTTTTGTTTGTTCTTTTAGTTAAGCTATTAAAGGCTGCTGACTTGCACATTTGGTGTTTGAATGTTGTTTAAAATTTTCACTCTTGATCTTTGTGATGAAATTTCATGTAAAAAGGTGCAAATTCTAAATCTGGTAAAGTGGTGCTTTTGACGAATTAGAATTTTAACTGCAGTATAAGAGAGTTGTGTATTTTGTTCTTTGCTCTTACATGGTTGCCTTATTCTTTATTTCAGGTGGTGTCCATTTTGGTAGGTTCCGGGTGACAATTATCTGTATATATGTACATAGTGTTTCATCATGTACATAATTTAGAGGTCTATGTAAAGTCCTAAGTTAATGGTAGCCATTTGTTGTATTAAGCAAGTCAGCTTATCGGCTGTATGTAATGTAAGCTCCAAGAGGAAGTTCAATAAGACTGGTAAAGAGTCCTAGAGTAGTGAATATTTATTTGTACAGCTATTTACATAGTGAAATGAATCCTTGTGAAATAAAGTTGGTTGTCTGCATCTAAAGCCTTTTGTATTCCTGATCTTGATTGATGATGAATGGAGAGTAGTAGTTGCTTTCCAGTCACCTGGTCTGATGGATCTCTTTCTCTTGTGGATTATTGAATGGATTGATCGATGATCTTTTCATGTCTATTCATCTGACTGAACCTAAAAAAGATTTATCTTATATTCATTTTACAAAAGATGTCAATTCACTGATGAATCTGGATTATCTCATTTTCTTCAGTCTTCCATGTGCTATTTGAGGATCAAGATTTTGTGCTGCAGGAGGGCTGACAGTATGAGCCCTGCTTCCTTTCCCCCCCTCGATTTTGTCTATGGCGGGATTTAAACTCGTGATGTGCACCTAATTCACATGTAACTTGGTGCACTTTATCAGTGGTCAGTGTCCTGGAGGCATAAAACAAACTAATATTAGGAATTTCCCAAGTTTTCAAGCCTGAAAATGCTGCTATTTAAATGCTTTGAGCAGCAAGATCATGGTACTGTGTGGTAATATGGGCGTCCTGCTTATTTTAGGGTGGGGGACTTATGCCTTTGGGGTGGGGGGGGGGGGGGGGGGGGGGGGTTGTGGGTGGGGGGGGTGTTCGGGGGGGAATATATTTATAGTTGGTAAATATCTACATCAAGAATTTTAATAATGTATGTATGCTCGATGCCGGCAAAAAATATGAATTTATGTTTAGAATATTCACAATTATTGGCTATTATTGATTATTAATTTATTATTATTTTAGTTACCATACTATTGGGTGGATGGAATTGGATAGATAGGGATATTTTATAGGTTAAGGTATTTCATATGTTAATCTCATTTTTTATATGACATAACTTATCCCATCATTTATATTAAAATTGATGGGATAAAATAATACCCATTGATAAATACAAGATAAAATAATCCTGTGAAACCTCTTGAGATTATTCCTCCTCTGACGCCCCGTAGAGTATTTATTGTCCACTTATTATCCCTTATATGAACTTTTCATGAAGGAGATAAGATTGCTTGTGTACAATTTGAATAGATGAAAAATGAGTTTTTATAGATATTTTATGCATTGAAATAAAGATCTTTCGTGAATAAATGGAGTAGTCGCCCTCCCCGTCAATTGGCTTAAGACTTGATCAAATACAGGTAGTAATGGTACACCCCAACTATTATTCACGTTCCAAATAACACGTTTTTTTTTCTGTGTGTGCAAAATAACAGGCTCATTGAATGACTCAAAATTTTGTCTGGGTCATAATGGCCAATGAAAAAAGACCGTTAAGTTAGGCAAACCAGCGCCTTTTTCACTTGTCCCTCCGTTTTAAACGAACTTTGTGCACATCTGACTTCCTACTTTCTTTCGGACAGACACTGACAAGTGACAGGGATGAGGGACCCCTCTACTACTAGGGTTTTACTATATTTTTTTCCTAACTAAACCCCTCTGGACTCTGACTCTTCCTGGTAATGTAGTACCATATTATATACACTAACATCCGTACTGTTTTTAAATTATTCTCCTCCCTCTGCCTTGTAAACTCCACACATACAAGAAAAGAATTTATGTTACAAGATCTTGGCGGAGTTTTCTATCATACCCCCCTCTAGTTATTTGGCAGCAGGTTCTTTATTTTATTTTTTTTCTTAAAGCAAAAATTTGATAAATCTTTTCTGGGGTTTTGGTTTTCTTTCTAAAGATGGCAGTAGTGGGAGATTTAGCTTTGATGGGCACAAAGATAAGTCCAAATAAGTTAGTTGGTAATTTGGAGAAAAGGGTATTTGGTTTTCCAGTTTTATTAAGTTCAAGATTTGTTTTTTCTCATGGTAGAAAACTTGATGTCAGCAAATCAAGAACAGCAATTAGAGCGGTGATGCAAGTGGAGAAAATTCATAGTACAAGTGAATTGAATGAAGGGTGTTTGGGATTTGATGTTGTCTCAGAAAGGGAGGTTAAAGAAAAGGGATTTTTGGGGTTAAGGAAAACAAAACTTGTGTGTACAATTGGACCAGCTAGTTCTTCTTTAGATGAGTTGGAGAAATTGGCTATCGCAGGTATGAATGTGGCTAGGCTAAATATGTGTCATAATACAAGGGAGTGGCAGCAAGATGTGATTAGGAAGATCAAGAAGTTGAATCAAGAAAAAGGTTATAGTGTAGCAGTTATGATGGATACAGAAGGGAATCAGATACAAGTTGTAGATCATGGCTCTTCTTCTTCTGTCAAAGCAGAGGTAATCAACCAAATTCTTTAAAGCCCCTTTGTTATTTTTTGTTGTATAATGTTGTTCAGGTTAATTTCACATATGGTAACAATAGTTGACTGTATTTTCCCTTGAGCTGAGGTCTATCGGAAGCAACCTCTTTACCGTCAAGGTAGGGGTGAGGTCTATGTACACTCTACTCTCCCCACATCCCACTTTGTGAGAATACAATGGATATATCGTTGTTGTTGTTGTAACATTAAAGTATTAAAAAAAAATGTTTTTTGTCATCTTAAATTAATTGAACTTTTCCCAAAGGTCTTGCTCAAAACAATAGGAGGTCAAATTTCCAGCTGTGAGTAATGGTGTTTGCTTTTTCTTTTTTTGCTTCATTTGAATGCTTTTAGTTGTCTGTTGCTTTATAAAATGCAAGTCTTATAAAATGCAAGGTAAGACTGTGTACAATAGATCCTTGTGCTCCGGTTCTTCCCTGGACCCCATATATAGCAGGAGCTTTAGTACACCGTGTTGCTCTTTGGAGAAGTTACAAATGTTTGCATGGTTAATTTTTTGTTCTTGACTTGAAAATTGATCTTGGGAAATTCACACGTGGTTCTGTTACTTTATTGTTATAGTGGGTAAAACAAAAGTAGTTTTGTGACTTTATTGTTATATTGTGTACCTTAAATTAGCCCAATGTTGTAAAAGTGAAAGTTTGTAGTCTAACTTGAATTCTGTTGATGTTGTTCATTAGGAGGATTCAATCTGGTACGTTACTACTGAGAAGTTTGAAGGTTCTCGTCCATTTACAATTCAGGCTAATTATGAAGATTTTGCTGAAGGTAGTCTCATTGATAAAAAAATATATATTGTTTCCTGTTTTGGTTGTAAAAAGTTAGACTGAGGCTGAATTCTCTTTCTTCCTATTTAGGGGTCAATCCTGGTGATGAAATTGTCATAGATGGAGGAATGGCAACTTTTGAAGTCATAGAGAGAGCTGGGAACGACTTGCGCTGCAAGTGCACGGACTCCGGTCTGCTTCTGCCTAGAGCTAAGTTGAGTTTCTGGAGAGATGGAAAGATTTTAGGAAGAGATTATGATCTCCCAACTTTATCAGCAAAGGTCAGTAAATTTATTGCTTGATTTTTACTCATCAAAAAGATATATGCTCGAGTTTTGCTTAAATCGTGATTGTTTTTCTTCAACATGCTCTGGCTGAGTGTTTGAAATGTGACATAAATGATCCAATAATTGATGTCTAGGTGACTAGTTTTAACCATTTTGAACATTTATTGAACTATTGAGGTTTATTTCAATCATATGAAGGTTGTAGCCAGGGTGAATTTTGAACCTTTTATCCTTCTGTTCTGTTGAGAAAACGAAATTCAAACCTCTCTGCACAGTTTATGATCTAGCGCAGCAATTGAATATAGTTGCGAATTTCTGAATGAGTTCTATGTTCAATATGAATCTCTAATCTTGCTGATGCGTGCGTACTTCATGATCTGCAGGATTGGTCAGACATTGCGTTTGGAATATCTGAAGATATCGATTTCATTGCAGTTTCATTTGTAAAAGATGCTGATGCAATCAAGCATCTGAAGGACTACCTCACAACTAAATCCCCCAAGTAATTACAGCTGTGAACAAAAGATTGTTTTTTTTTTTAACTTCTATTTTACTATAATTTTTCATATAGATTCAAAGTGTATTTTGGATCGTGAAATCTTTCTGAATTTAATCACAGGGCAATAAAAGTGTTGGCGAAGATAGAGAGCCTAGAGTCTCTTCGAAGGTTGGAAGAGATTGTTGAAGCTTCTGATGGGATTATGATAGCAAGGGGAGATCTAGGAGTTGAGATTCCGCTTGAGCAGATTCCATCTGTTCAGCAAGATATTACTTATGTTTGCAGGCAGCTCAACAAGCCCGTTATCGTGGCCTCTCAGCTTCTGGAATCAATGGTTGAATACCCAACTCCAACACGAGCAGAGGTACTAATCTTTTTTCCCTTGTGAAGCTTTCGCATTTTCTGTCTTTTGACAAAATTTTCCAGTCTCATAAATGTTACTAAGCTTTCTGTAAAACTTAATCTCTTCCTATTTTAGCCTTTGTCAGTACTTCCTAGTTTTCTTGTCAAAATCCCCGATAATGTATTACTATTATCATGACTATGCGCTCCTCTTTATCCATCTGATTATTATATTAGATAACTTCACTTCAATACATTTTCTCCTAGACCATATCTTTTGGGCGGGTTCTAGTTTGATAACTACTAGCTAATCTAGCCAGCAATAATCACAATTTTTTTTTATGTCATAGGTTGCAGATGTTTCTGAAGCGGTACGACAGTATGCTGATGCATTGATGTTATCTGGTGAGTCAGCCATTGGCTCATACGGAATGAAAGCTCTTTCTGTCTTGCGTACAACTAGCACTCGAATGGAACAATCATGTCGTGAAGAGAACAGGCAAACTTCATTGCATCAGCGCAAACTTGGAGTATCTTTGCCAGATCAAATTGCTGAGCAGATCTGCAATTGTGCAGTTGAAATGGGTACTTCCCTCTCCTTCCCGTAGCTGCATCATGAGTATGTTTTTACGTGTCAAGAATTGCATATTTTGTTGTGAAGAATAGGTTGCTGAATATAAAATTTAAAAGAATGGAAGGAATAATGATCGATTTTTTGGTTGGTACAAAAGTCTTGAAACCCCTCTTTGACAGTGTATGCTTTCGTTTTATTTATGGAATTAGATCTTTAACACACTCCTCATGTGTGGCCTGATTCTTTGTCATTTGGCTGATTTTGTGAATATTCTAGTTTTCTGTTAATGGGTGACAGTGAGATTTGAACTCATAACCTTTTGCCTGCTTTGATATCATATTGAATTGTGTAACCATCTCAGGTAAAATCTTAGACAGTTACGGCGAGCATACCTTTTTATGTTCTTGATTATATTATGTCTCAACAACATGTTTGTCTTCGATCTCAACCAATTTCCTTTTACATATTCCAGCCGACAACCTAGGGGTGGATGCCATATTTGTGTACACAAGGCATGGGAAGATGGCATCTCTTCTTTCACGCAACCGTCCAAATCCTCCAATATTTGCCTTCACGAACGACAACAGCACTCGGATGGCTCTCAATTTGCAGTGGGGAGTCACTCCCCTTCTCACGGACCTGTCAGACGACATGGAAGGAAACGTTAAGAAAACTGTCGAACTTATAAAAGGAAAAGGGGGGATGATAAAGAAGGAGGATGCTATTTTGGTGGTATCAGATATCATTCCAATTTCTACTGCCCAGACAATTTTCCAGTCCATTCAGGTTATGACCATATCATAGGATATCTTCAAGCAGATATTGCATGATGTTTGGAAGAGAGATTTTATTTTTACTATTTTGAAGACACTACTTTGTTGTATGCCATATCCTTTTCATATCAAGCCAAGCAAGTTCTTCAACTTCAGCTCTCTGTTTCTTGCTATTTTCTCAAATTCACTATTCAATTAGTTGATTAGTAACTAAATGAGATATTTAAGACATATAAAGGGTAATTTAGACAATTACTCTTATGATTGTGGCTTTTGAATGTGTTTTTAATAGGAGCAACATTTTGTCTTTGCTCAATGTTCTGCACAGTAGTGAGGATCAAGTTGAGCTAAATGTAACATCATTGAATAGAAAATAATGTAATTAATTACTTGTTAAAAATGTACTCCCAAATTTTTCAAGGAATAAGTGTCAACAACACATTGCGTTTAGGGGTGACAATGGTGTGGTGCCGGTTTTTTCTCCACATTATCTTTAAATTCGCATAAACTCGTCCCACATTCATAACCGCACCGCACTGTCCCATATTTTTGATTTTTGCTTTTTGCTTTTTTGAAAAGTTTGTAACTCCACTGAAAATCATAATATTTTCAATAGTAGGAAATAGTAACAATCAATTTCTAATACATCATTTTTCATTAAGAAATTATCAGAGAAGTATCACATGTACAAGTAATGATCAAATATCAAATTTTCATTAAGATGAATAAAGAAATTATAAAATTATTTATTTGTAGTGTTGTACATGTTTTAAGTATTATAAAATTTTAAGCGAAGAATACATATAATTTTAGGTAGATTTACGAGAATAATACTAATTTTTAACTTTTTTTTTTGTTTAAACCCACATATACTCGCAATTCGCCCCGCCCTATTTAAAAAAAAAAAAAAAAAGAGACTTATTTAAACCCGCCCCACATCCGCACCGCACCTACATAGTCTTAAAACTCACACCGCCCCACATAGCCTAAAACCCGCACCACCCCGTCGCCATCTTTAATTGCGTTGTGTTGTGCATGTTTTTGCACGGCTCTATATTATCAATTTTTTAAGTTGGTGATTGCAACAATATCTGTTTTATTTTATTTCATTACTTTTTTTGTTTTTAGTTCAAGGATTTATTTTTAAACATTCCATATGAAGATGAGGCTGAGCCAATTAAAAGAAATGCATTGAATCCAAGTTGGTTAAGAGACTTTGAGCAATTGAATTTCAATTGTACTGGCCAAATTTGCATTGTATGCTTCACGTGTCAATTTTTGTACAAAAAAGAAAATTGATTTTTCCTTCCTTCCCCATTGATTGATTTTGTTTGTTTAACCCATCGTAGGGATAAACTCTCTTTTTTCTTTTTAACCATTTAATACTCAATAAACTAAGATGGGTAAAATATTTCCTGTAAAAATTTATGAGATCACAAACATATTTCTATCAATTTTTGTGATAGATTGGTTGTAGCAAGAGTTGAGATAGAGATAGATTGAAGCAGAATTGGGGGAGGTATTGAATAAGATGTGTCACAATTTTATTTCACTGGGGATATATAACCCTAGATAGAAGATTTGTTTATCGAGGATAATTGGAACTGAAGATTAGTATGTAGTCAAATATTGTCGTACTTTAAGTGGGAGAGGCGGGTGTACTTCCACTCGTCCCTTCTCCTCCGTATTAGCAAATAGTGTTTAATAGCAACCACAATTTTTTATTAGATTTTTATTCTCCAATGATTTAAATGTCTGTTAGACTGTTACTTCATTTACTATTTATTTTATCATTTATTCTCATATTCTCTTGCAATGATGCTTCGAATATTCCATAAAGATAATGACAAAATTTACATATATCCTCCTCAAACTTCACTTTTAAAACTACATATTATATTGGGTTTGTTATTTTCTTACGAGGAGCAAAAAACTGTTTTTCTTTCTATAATTGCTACAAAATAACAGCCCTGTTATTTTGTCATACATGAATGGAAGCAATAATCAAATTGCTATCGTTGGTTATTGACCGCTATTAGTAGCCTTCTCGACCACCTCACAATAATTTGTAATTAATCTTATAGGAAATAATATAGTATTAAAATAATCAAACATTTTTATTACTACTATTTAATACTGTACTGTGTTAACCATTATTCTATTTAATTATCTATACTATCACTTGAGTTGGCATTCATGTGCATGTTATCTAGTGGAAATAATATTTGACAAACTCAACATCGAAATACATTTTAATATAAGAGAACTAGTTTAAATAGGAAAAAAGAAAAAATATAATATTTGAGTTATGAAACTATAGAAAAATGATAGTTTAAATGTGTATATTATTATTGACTGATATAGTTGGGACTTTTGTGGTGAATGTAATAAATTTCTTCTATCCACGCTATTACAAGTAAATTATAGATTCTGGCGAAATTAATTTGCTATAAAGTGCTACTTCTTTTGACGTTTTCTTCATTTAAATTTATTTGTCTGATTTGATATACAATTTATGAAAGTAAAATAATTTTTAAAATTTTATTAAAAGACATGTTAAATATTTTAAAAAATATTCTTTATGTGGGACGAGACATCATCTTTTAATAAAGACACTAAATAAGAAAGGCAAAGTATTTTATTTATGAGATGAGAATCAAATTGTTTCCTAAAATGGTCAAACAAATATATTTTCAAATAGTATTAGTTAGTTACAAAAAAGAAAATTGTGGTTGGTTGGTAAGGTGGTAGCGTAAGTAATTACGTTGGATGGCGACACACATGATCAGTGCTTTTATGGCTACAAATTTGCCAAATCATTGCACAAAAATTGTAAGGTACAACGGTGGGGTGAGAAACAGTAAAACTACTGCTGCCGTTTCACTAATGAGGTTTCTTGAATTTTACTACATCTAAAAATAAATTTTGATCATCCGAAAAAAATGGCGTCTTTACAGTTGTTGAAGTCTCCATTATCATTTTCTCAGTCAAATTCTAGTCGTTTTATTGCCACTATGGTTCGAAGGAGGATATTGGGTGTGAGGTGGTTTCAAAGGAAAAATCCAATCTTGAAGAAATTTGTTGATACTAAGTTTAGGGTTAGTTGTAGAGTTCAAGATAGTGAAAATCAGAGTAATGGTAATCTTTTTTAAATTGGGGTTTTGTTTCTAAAAGTTGTGTTCTTTTTAATGGGTTTTTGTGTGTGTGTGTGTGTGTGTGTGTGAAACTTGATTTCATCTTTAGCTGTTTTTTGCTGTTCCAATGTTTTCTCTTTTTTTTATTCTTGGAGATGATGTGGTTGATAGTAAAGATATGTTATCTATTGCATGCTAGAGGGAAAACTTGTACTCCTTTCGTCTGTCGTATTTTTCTTTTTAGGCTGTTTCAAAAACAATACCTCTTTCCTTTTTTGCCAACTCTTCCATGCGACCTGTTTGTACATTCATCTTAACTTTAGTTTAAGATTCAAATGTCTGTCTTTACTTTTTAAAACTTCGTGTCAAGTCAAAACTAGGCAAACAAATTGAAATGGAGGGAGAAAGTTCTCTGAGTGATAGCTAGACACTAGGCTTTGAGAAAATGAGTTAGGTTGCATCTTTGGTAGCTAGATTATATGGAAGTTTCGATTAGTTAAAATGAATACTGTATCAGTTACGAGGTTCCCCTCTACGGGGTTCAGTGGATTGAACGTGCAGGCTGTGAGAATTAAGCAAAAAGATAAGTATTTGAAGTAGTTTAGGTAAAGAAGGAAAGCATTAAAGGGAGAATTATATACTGGACTGTCTATCAGGTGGGCTATCCTTCATTAGTCAATTCCATAGCGCTAAAGAAATTTAGCTTCTGCTGTGAACTAGCTATATTGCTTAAGCTTGAATCCCTTAAAGACTGCATCCAAATTTGGTAGTCAAGTCCTTGAAGTTCCATCAACTCTGGCTTCTCATTACAAAGACTTCTGAATGTAATAGGTTGTGATTGTTGACTTGTCTCATGGCCATAACGAATCACTCAAACTATCTGGAAGCTTCCAATTACACATTGTCTTGAGCTTCCTCTTTCTCTTTTGAAAAGACCTTAAATCCAATGTTGGTTATCACAGGTGAAGAACCTACAGAGTCATTGTTTATGAAGGAGTTGAGAAGACGTGGCATGACTCCAACTTCATTGCTTGAGGAGACAAACACAAACATCAAAGAAGAAGAGCAGGCAAATTCTAGGGAAGAAGATGGAGGTGTCTATCGCAGAAATGCAGTGTCAACAGATTCTGGAAGAAATTTGACTAATCAAAGGGAACAGTCTATGTCACTGAATAGTGAAGGCCTTGAGGTGGGCAGGTTTCCTCCTTATACATTATTTGAATTTTGGTTCAAAATGTTCATGTACAAGAATAAAGTCGTGCAATTGGTTCTTGACCTGATACATTATGAGTCTCTCCCTCCACCTTATATTTATCCCATTTTGACTTGGATAAATAATAATATTAGTTGTTGCCGTTTCTTGACTTTGTGTTTTGAAGAATAAAATAGAGGAAGAAGTGTATTGAGAAGTAAAACTTTTTCTTTGATTAAGTAAGATTAGACTGAGAAGTATGACTTACCAAAGGGAAAGTAGGAGTTTTCTATTTTAGGAGAGGGTTACAATTGTGTAAACAACTGTTCAAACAGAAATCACATGAAAGATGTGCAAAGAGTCATTGTCTATTTTATTTTACACATTTTATGACTTCACTTAATTTATATCAACAATATTTGGGTTTGTAACTAATGAACACCCATCTTTATATGCTATATTTGCAGGGTTTGATTCCACGGGCAAAACTCTTGCTTACTCTTGGTGGGACATTCTTTTTGGCATTTTGGCCGTTGATCCTTGTAACTATTGCAGCTTTCTTGGCTTTATACCTGGTAAGTGATTCCTGTGATCTTTGGTTTGCATCCTTATGACGTCTTTGTTATAAAGAAGCAACGGCAATTAGTTAAGTTGTGTATTTTAATCTACATCGTATGTTGAATCAAATATTGAGATTTAGGAAATTACTGGTGGTATGTGCTTATTGCTGTAACCATCATCTTACGAGGGATTGCCTAGTCATAAATACCCATTGGCCTTGGATTTTGTGGACAGAAAGAAATAGGAGATATTTTGGGGTATCAACTCCCTATCAAGTCAGCGGTTAATGTATCTCTTTAGCTGGCATAATTTGTCCCTTGTAGATTCTCATACAAATTTTTGAATTTTGTTGGCTGCCTGATCCTAGAATAGCCTCCCATGTAATGGAGTTAGCTCAGTTGTGCCATCAATACTTCTTAAAAAGAAAGACCCTTCAACCTGCCACCTTATATTTGGAGGATAGAGTAACTAACAGAGGGAAGTGGAGAAGGGCTATCATTGAACTCCTGAGTAAGGGGAGTCCGGGGGATGGGCTTTACCACATTAGACAAGAAAATAATTTGCAGCTATCATTACTTTTCTAATGGGATGTGAAAGATACCATGACTGCTTTGAGGTACTGTCATTGTTCTTGGTAGAAAGAATTAAAGATGATTAGTTACAGCAAAATGTTGCAAAACTATTGGTAATAGATTGTTCTCATTGAGTGCAATGTTCAATTTCAATTTCAAAAAGAAAAAGAGTGCAATGTCAAAACTGTATGAGAGTCTCTGTTTATTGAATTTACACGCATATCATGATGTTGATTATATAAGTTGGGGATGACAAAAAAAGGGCAGCCCGGTGCACTAAAGCTCCCACTAGTCCCGACCACAAGGATCTATTGTACGCAGCTTTACCTTGCATTTTTGCCAGAGGCTGTTCCCAAGGCTTGAACCCGTAACCTCCTGATCACATGACAGCAACTTTACCCATTACTCCAACTTTACAAATGGACAGAATTTTGACCGCCAGGAAAGTAGGGAAAAAGCAAAGAAGAGCAATTTTTTCCAATAAAAGAAAATAAAACATGTGATGAGTTAAATATACCTCGGGTGTTATTTGTTTTTATGGAAGTTAAATTTGATGCATATTTAGCCCGCTAACTCACGTTTTTCATATGTTTTTTCGGATGCATTATAATCACTCGCTAGTTTTTTCCATGTTCTTAATTCACCATTGGCTGTTTCCTTTTCTTTCGGCAGTATTTTGGACCTTCATTTGTCCACTATGCAAGCAACAGATCAACAGATCCACCACCATATGTTGATCCTTATGTACTACTCGAAGAAGAGAGGCTATCAGAGACAGCTCCCCGTCTAAATTGAGTTGCTGCTAATTTCATGAAGTTATACTGTTCAAAAGTCTTAAAGGTTTCCATTGCTAAATATATTTGCCATATTATTTTCTGGTTTGACATTGCCATGATAGCTAGAGATACTCTAGTTGGCTGAGAAATCTTGTTTCTATGACTGTAAAATTTGTAAAAATGAGCAAAGAGATAAGATTTCCTGTTCTGAATCCTGTACTATATATCCTTTATATTGATCCTGATCCCTTTGATGGGAAGTCTCCAGAAATTCTATACAAGTCAAGCACGTTATGATCGCCATGAATAAGGATATATTTGATGTGAGAGTCTCAGGTGGTGTTTTTATTCCCTCAAAGAATTATATCTTGAAACAGGTCTCATCAGAGGGTGACATTTAAGTGTTGTTAGGGAAAGGCGAGTTTTAAGTGTTGTTACAACTTGTGATACATCATTAGCAGCTTTAAGTTCTGGGTTGTTTGCACAACCAGTGGTCCAGCTGCTTATGCAGTTTTTTTCTCTATGTACCGACACACATTTTATGTAATTTGCATCAATGATTTTAGTGATTCTAATTTCTATATACTCGATGGGACTTGAAATCCTAATGTCACAGTTGTAGTAATAGCATTAAAAGCTTTACTGTGGAATAGATTTCATATCCATCTCGCAAGGTATTCAAAAGACATAATATTTCAGTGTGGGAAATCTGAATAAACTCAAGGTGTTCAAAAGAGTCCTTAAATAATGCTCATTTCTTTCATTCTAATTGCACGATTAGGACTAAGGGAAATGTTTCAATAAATCATTACCCGTACCTATGCATACATAATTGTATCTGTGTGCAATAAAACATGGATTTCATATCATTAAATCTAAATGAAACCTATAGCAACTTTTCATGATTAAGTAGTAATTATTGTATGAGGACTACCAAAATTCTGTTAAGGCCAAATCTGGGAAATGAGTCTTAAAGATGGTACAAGAGCTTATGCCTATAGCAACTTTGTAACACCAGATTTAGTTAATCAGGCTTGCAACATAGTTGAATGTTGCCTTTGATTAGTGAAGGCAGACCATTCTGTATGTCACTAAAAGAAAGGAAGGTTGGAGAGGGGGTGGGGGGAGTTCTTGTCTTCCTTTCTTATTCTCTCCACATTAGCCGCAGGAACCTCAAGAACGAGAATGGAAGGGCTTGAATTTCTGGACAGATTTGACAAGGCCTTGAACAGATCCAGCGGCAGCAAGAAGTGAGATAATCAAGCACACAAAACTCAGTACGTTCAACCAAATCCAGGTAAATGAATTTTTAGGAATCTTGGCTTGTGAAATGTACATCTGAATGGGGAAATAGACAGTGAGTGGCCAAAATGAGGCTGCTCCCAGAAGACCGAGAAAATCGTTGAAGAATGGCAGTAACATGGCTAATATGGTTGTGAATACCACATATGCAGTTCTCCACACGAGCCTGTAAAAATTGAAATTGAACAACCCCAAGGGCCAAAGGTTAATAATGTATTCTTTGGTTATGAATTTGCTTTCTGGCCATTTCTGTTTGCTCCAACCCTCTACAAATCCAAAGATGGGCTGACAGAACACCTGCAAACATATTATCAAACTGAGCTTTTGCTTTGGGATTTAAATTGATCCGTTATGTGACATGTGCACCTAAGGATATGACCTATTAGTCAATGAAGTGGATGAAAACTATGGGAAATCAGAGTGCAAATTTCGGCAAAGAAAACCTTCCGTTAGCCAGAGCCTTAGTGGATAGAGTTCCTCAGTGATTGTGCTTCGAGGTAAAAGGTGTCAGCAGAATAGTCGATGGCTGCATAAGCTACTCCAGACACCGCCATTATTGGAAAAGAAACAGAAAGAAACTACCAATGGATGTGTTTATGATGTTTGACGTTACCTGGTAAGCTCCAAAAAGATGAACCACAATGCATACATTAGCGATATCAACAAGCCAAAAAGGTTCATAGAATCCGAATCCTGTTAAAAAGTTTCCAGGCGCTTTGTTTCCAAATGCAGCATATCCTAGAAGTCCACAGAGTGTGTAAAACAT
Source organism: Capsicum annuum (assembly GCF_002878395.1). Taxonomy (NCBI): domain Eukaryota; kingdom Viridiplantae; phylum Streptophyta; class Magnoliopsida; order Solanales; family Solanaceae; genus Capsicum; species Capsicum annuum. Next base: position 164,097,365 of record NC_061118.1, read on the forward strand.
TGTTGACACAGAGATACCAGCAAATGTAGCTTTCTTCATGGTCTTATTTTCTGGTGGATGGGATTTCAGTGTGTCCTGTTGAATTTCAGTTGGGAAAAAAAAAACATGTATTAAGTGGACTGGAAAAGTCTTTTAAACTGAAACAAAGTGGTTGTTAAAACAAAAGTGCTTTGCCTGAATTTCAATAAGAACATTAGAGAAAGCATAGGCAAAGGCAATATCTCCTAGAGCAGAGAAGGTGTTCCACATCTTTTGTGTGCCTGACAAATCTTTTCCAACTGTTGTCCCTGTTAAGCTTGTGTTTCCACTTACTCCTTCCTCTTCCCATGTCAAATTACAAAAAAAACATTAGCGAAATCGAAGAAAAGGGAACAAGGCATGAGAAGGAAATAATGTGGAAAATGGTAACTAACTTGCAATCATGGCAATGGAGAGACCAAGTCCAATGAAGGAATAAGCAAAGGACATAACAGCAGCAATGATGGAAAGAAATGAAAGCCTGTGAAAATTTGGTATTTGGCATAGAAGGATTTGCAAAACACCAAATATAATTATGAATGGATTGTTGGACTCATGACAATCAGCATCATGACCATTCTTATGAAAGCAATTTGATCTTCCAATTGCCCTGATAAATAGAGAAACAAAGAAAATTAATCATGAAGAATTAGGATTGTTCACAAAACAAATAGAAAATTACTAATTGCTTACCCCATGCTAATGGATGTGGTGATTGCATATCCAATGGTGACACCAACAAGGTTACCATATTGAGCTAATCCACAAAGCTGGACTTTCCTTCCTCCTGTGTCGAGACAAGTAAAATTTTCATGTATTCTTTGCTAGTTATACATGTATTTTTAATAGGTTCATATGCTATTTTTCTCCATTCAAATGACTATTTAGAGTCCGTTTTATTTTAAATGAACTCAATTTTAGTAATTTTTGGACTTAAAACTCTGTGGACTCATTTGATAGAGTGTATAAGATAATACTGAATATGTTGTATTAGTAATAGTGGGAATAGTGATACTGGAATTATTTATTTATGCAGTGTTTGGTTTGATGCATTGAAAGCAATATGTATTGTTATATTTTAAAAAGAATATTGTTTGTTTACAAAAATACCCTCGACATATTATAATTGTGTACTTTTTTTGTAAAAGTTTATTATTCTTTTTTTTTAAATAAAAAAAAAAGTTATAACTAATTATTTACTTTAGAATTTTAAGATTTAATCATCCACTTACAAAATTATTTTTTTATTATCTTTTCTTTGTTTGTTCATCATTTGCTTGTTGTTCCCACTTTGTGTTGTTTTTAAGTTGGAGGGAGGTACGTATAACTTTTGGATGAGACAATAATATGATTATTAATAAAAAATTATATTTTATAGAGTATTAAAACTAAGTAGAAAAATTATTTTTATTTATGAATATCCTATTTACAAAATTAAAACTTGTATGCAATTTGTTTTTGGATTTTGACCAATAAATATTTTTTTGAGTTAATGGAATAGTTTTTTTATAACTAAAATTATTTGGAGGGATATTATTATTTTGATAAATTGAAAAGAAATAACTCATATTATATAAATTGAAAAAGATTTAGAAAAAAATTAAAGAAATTTGAGGACATTTTTGTAAATAATAATAAAATTTGTAAACTAATTTATTTGAATAAATTTATTAGTACAAATATAAAAAATAAAATTAAGAAAATAAAAAAATATTTAAGAGAATTTGAGGGATATTCTTGTTTTTACACATACTAATCCCATGGTATTAAAACTCATGTATTACTAATACCACCATATGTGATGTATTAGAAATACACCCTATAATATCATGTAGAGTGTATAACTAATACATGATATTAGTAATACATTGATCCAAAATCCGTATTTATTAATTAATACCACACTTAATACATGGACTATTTCTCCTAATACGGCCTATCAAATGACCCCTGTATGTCCTTCATGTTAAGATTCAACCACAAAATTATCAAAGTACGAAAACTGATCAATAAAAAATCCACCCAAGTGCATCTTTGGCTACGTTAATTGAATTGAAAAGCCAAAAGACAAAAGTAATTCTTCCGCTCCATTTTATGTGTTACTCTTTTTTATCTGTCTGTTTAAAAAAAAGATACTACTACTTTTATATCTAGCATCACTTGATTTTAAACTGCATATTTTATAGTACTTAATGGGAACCATTCTTTAGCAACGCAAATATCATGACATACATAGCAAAAATCACAAATTTCAAAAACGTAATTGTCGTATTAACAAAGTTTTAAAATCTTATTTTGTCACAAAAATTGAAACCGAAGAAATAGTCAAAAAGAATTGGGGCGGCATAATTCAGGGAGAAATATAATGAAAGAAGATAAGTAAATCATAAATGAAATTTTCCATCCATATCACCAACAATGGCTTTATATGCAAAAATACTCAAATAGTCATTAATGGTTCACAACCAACAACCACTTTCTTATGTTCTTTTGTTTTCCTGGGAAATTGACGTGTACCAGATTTATATTGGCAAAGGAAAAAAAAATGGAACACAGCTATATTTTTATTTATTCTCTCTTGAATTATCTCGAAGGTGTGAACTGAATTTGGTTATATACACAAATAAGTTTAACCACTTCTCTTTTTTTTTTTTTCTAGTAAGGGCAATTTGGTAATTTAATTACATCCTGCTAACAACATATAGTTTTGCGTTACGTTTAAATATTATCATTTGAAATAAATTGAAAAATGATTTCATGTTTCTTTTTTTTAATCCTAACAATCATTAAATTGTTGGATTTTGTGCATATATGAGATACGTGGCATTTGAATATATGGTGACCACAATCAAGACCTACAAATATATTGTCAAACCGTTACTAAATAATCTTAAGAAAACATAGATGTTTTTAACTCAAAAACTAAAGTAAACTAAACTAAACTAAACTAAAGGTATAATTATCAATGAACATTTCAGGGGACACAACATAAATCCTGACTAGTTCAACTCGAAAATGTATCTCAAGTAACAACAAAAAAAATCCACTGCCTCGAGAGACGCGCAACTCAAAACTTTAAATGTCACACATCCAACACACAAATATTAAATACGTTCAACATAAGATTTATGATGTGTTGGAAATGAAAACAACACAAGCAAGTATATTTATTTTCATACCATATTCAGTATTATACTATAACTTAAACTCATACCTAGATGGGCTCGAACAGCATCCATATAGGTGTAGTTGCGCAAACCATCGGGGGCACGATAGCAATCGGCAAGGAGGAGAGAATTGAACCATGTTATAGCTGAGAAAGCAACGAGAGCAACTGGTCCAGCTATCCAACCCAACTGTGCTGTAGCCCATGCCAAAGATAACACTCCTGATCCTATCACTGCTGTTATGATATGGGCACTTGCAGTCAACACCGTTCCTACAAGTTCAGACAATTAACTAACCAGAAATTAAAATCACTTACTACCTTTTAAATCTTAGGAATCAACTTGTAGACATGAAAGAATACTGTTCATTAGTTTAACCAGATGAGAAGAATTCACAGAGTCAATTCCCATTTCTTTGGTTCTTTTTTTTTTCCTTCCATCCTCTACTTTTTTGAAGCAATCTTCACTTGCACCCTTTTTACTTGTCTTTTTTTTTTTTTTGTTGAAAAAAAAATAAAAAATTCCTTGTCCTTTTTTCTTTTCTATGCATTCGAAGAAAATTTATCATAACAATGATGTCAGAATCAACTTGTAGACATTCATTGATAACCATGACGACATTGTTCAACAAGATTTAGTTAGATGAAAAAACATTCACATACCCAATCCCCATTTCTCTGGGGTTTCTTTTCTCTTCTATTTTTTTATTTTGAAACATTCTTCACCTACACCCTTTTTTAGTTACTTTCTATTAAAAAAAAAAAAAAACTTTGTCCTTTTTTCCTCTTTTATATGTTTGAAGATTCTTCTTGAAGCTCCTCACAAGGGAAAAATTTTCATGAATGCATGTGAATAAATAGATTTGCATGATATAAATACACAAAGATGACTTTAGAAACTCCAACATTTTGATCTCTAAGAATAGAGATCTAGTGATAGATATATAAATGTTTGAAAATTTATTTATTTATTCCAAAAAAAAAAAAAGGTGAAGGAATATTTATATATGCACACAAACCAGTTCTTTTGGGGCGACCATCATCATCAAATTTGGAAGAATGATCAATTCCTCCACCCATAGAAACATTAAAAGTGTCCTCCATTTTCAAGCTAGTACTCATTTTTGCCTTGTTTAAATACTAGTAGAAAATTGTTGGTCACATAAAGAGAAGTAGACAAGCCAAAGGCTATATATATAGAAAGACTACTGGACAGACAAGTTTCACAATAAAAACGATTCTAGTAGGGGATTTTAATTTTTAATGATGTTATAAATTGGAATTATGACATGAACCTCTTTTTTTATTTTTTATGTTGTAAATGCGACAGCTGACTCCGGTCGTATTCAGTCCTATTTTTTTTTTTACTTTGCTTAGAATTCAGAGTCTATTAAGTACTCCCTCCGTTTCATTTTATTTATCTCAATTTAACTTGATACATTAATTAAGAAAAATAATTAAAAATATGATTAATTTATCATAATATTTTTATATTAAATGATGTTGACATTTTAATTTGAAGAAAAAATAATTAATGCAAAGAGTAAAACATGGAAAAAAATTGTCTCTTCTTGATTTGTGAAAAATACAAGTAAAATGAGAAATCAAATTAAAAAATTTGAGATAAGTAAAATGGGACGGAGGGAGTATTTAGTTTGTTCAGTTTTACTTACTTATATTTTGTGTTTCAAGAGTTAAATGTATGAACTTTGATCAATATTTAGAAACTATTTTATGACTTTGATAAGCATTTTATATTCTTTATCATATTATTAATATGAAAAGAATTATTATATATAGTATTTTTCATATAATTTTAAAATATCTTTAGTAAATTTTAAATTTAAAATACTTAATTAATTTTACCTAAATGATTCTTGTAAAGCAAAGCATGATAATTAAAATGAACCAAGGGGTGGTATTTATAATTTCAGTAATATATATTTGCATAGAAAAATTAGGAGCAATATTTTCCTCTTCTTCTTTCTTCGTCTTTTATATGTCAAATATTTCAATGTCAATTAGGGAAATGTGTCCAATTAAAATGAGATAGGAGAAGCACAAACATAGCCCTGGGATGTTATTCCTTTTATTCTAAAATAAATTATTTTTTTTGGCTTGAGTATATCCTTTAATAAATTATTCACTCCAAGAAAATTAAAGATAACTTTATTAATTTATTTTTAATTAATTTTATCTCTTTTCAAGTTGATATTGATTAGTATATTTAAACTCAAAGATATATTAAAAATACTGTGATCAAAATATTTTTAAAAGTGTAAACATGCAATTCACAACTCATAAAAAGCACTTCTAAAGTAATTTTTAATGGAGGGAGTACCCTTCAAAATAATATTAGATTTGGTCCAATATAATATTTGCGCATATATATTCAACCTTATATACGAAATATTATATTGTGGTTAAGTTTGCAATGATTTACAAAATTCTAGCTAGTGTTTGATCATATATATTATCAAAATATTACATTATTGAAATCAGATTTGAGAAAAAATTGGATTGAAGTTTTAAATGTGTATGATTATAGTTTCTGAGAACACATATTTCACTTCTTTTTTTTTAAGAATAAAATAAAATGCGACTTGTAATCTTAAGTTCTAAAAACTATTTAATATATTCATAAGTTGGCACAAAATTATTATTTTTATAATGAACTGAATAATACATTATGCTAAAATAATAACACAATATTTTAATAAAATTTATTAATAACACAATTATTAGCTACTACAATTCGTCTATTATAATTGGAATATCTATCAATGCTAAAAAGAAAAGAAAAATAAAACAATGGTAACCAGCCATTTAATTTTTTAATGTAATCTTCCTATCTCTACGAACAATCTCTTTACAGTTAGCATGCATTTTCAAATTAGATGACCGAAAATGGTAAACAATTGAATGAAGTGAGTTTTAAAATTTAAAAAGAAATAACAATTGTATTCCCCCCCCCCCCCCCCCCACCTCCCCAAAAAAATTGGAATTTAATTTTCAAAATCTCTCAAAAATAGATAAATACCATGATTAAACGAGTCCTTAAATTATGATATGATGCTTTCTCATATTTTTTTGGAAAAAGAACGACCGGCCAAAGTTTCATAATGATTAAGAGCCATCCAAAATGGGGGTTAGGCACTAACATAAGTTGTTGGTCTAAATTAAGATGATTTGCCAATGTTTTAAGTATAATAAATCCTATAATAGATTATTTACTGATGTATGATGTTAGGAGGAGTTCATAGTTAGAATCTACATTTACTCTTGGGATCATCTAACGAGGATTTTGCTAATTTATTTTAAGTAATTAATTACACTATGTTTAAAGGCTCCATTTATATTTTAGTTGTCCACTGTTAAAAAAAAAATCACTTTTACTTGTTCACTTCACTTAAAGATATTAAAAGAAAGATATGTTTGCTTATTCTGTCTTATTCTTAATATTAGTTATTCATTTCCTAAATGCATTAAAATTATACATCATTATATTAATATACGTATTATAATAAAATATGATTTTATATATTATTTTAAAGAAAAGTGCAAAATCTATCGTGAGCAAGTAAAAGTGAATGAAAAGAGTAATAAGCTTCACCACACGTATGATTTTTTCCCCCTTTATTTGCATTAGTTACATTTCTATATTTTTTACGATCATCATTTTTACTTGGTTTAATGTGCTCGGAAAAAGAATAAGTGAGATTGCTCAGATTCGTTAATTTTGTCTCGTCCTAAATGGAATGACCGTCTCATTTATGTTGCTCCCCCATCCGCAAACATTTTTTTTTTTTAACTAATTAAAGAAGACAACTATTGAGACGTTATTACTTAAATAAAAGTATCTCCTTTTCAATTCGTTTAAGTTCTTAAATGTAATATACATACGATTTGACATGGTATCAAGGACAAAAAAGTCATAATATCTATAACTTATAACTTCACAAATCACACTCCAATCCAAGGGGTAAATAAGTGGGTTATACTAAATTTAAACTGATAAAAAATGATTAAGTTTATCAAAAGTTACTTGAATTGAAATAGGTTATAACTTATGATATATTCAAAATTTAATTAGGCTCGAATAAATTAGGATAAACAATGGGTCACAAGCCAAATTGACCAATTCTAGGTTTAATCTCTTTATTTGTTTTATTTAATAATTTGGTTAAGTACCTAATAAAAAGAATTAAAAAAAATAGAAATAATGATAATTTAAGTCTCAATTAACAAAACATATATAAATATACTTAGATAATTATCACATGCAATGAAAGTTTCTAAAATTTACTTTGTATTAGTGATACGACACCTTTTGAAATTCACCTTGCATTAGCAAAACATCAATTCGTTTTGTATCAATGATAAAACAACAAATACAAAATAAATTAATGTATCAAAGTGAATTGTTGTATCATTGATACAAAGTGAATTGACATGTCTGATATCACTAATGCAAAGCAAATTTCAGAAACTTTTGTTTACCTGATACAAATCAAATTTTAAAAACTCTCACTAAATTGGATAATTTTTAATTCTTTCTATGTTTGACAGATAAGTGCATAAATTTATATGATCAAATAATTATCTTTAACTTTCCACTTGGACCAATTTGGGTTATGTATCATCCAAACATGTAGATAAGCTAGATCTAGATTGGATAGCTAATCTTATTTTCCTGAGCTAATTTTATAGTGTCTATTTCAATCTATTACTCCTTGTTAGACAAATATGCTTACCCTCATCGAAAATTATTTGAATATCAAATCCATTATCCAATTTTGTTCTATTTTTAACATTATCCTAGTCGACTTTTTTTCATTTTGTTCAATTTTCCCCTTCATTTTAGGAGTGTCTCCTTAAATGGTGCAAAGGAGTGAAGTCAAAGTATTTACCTTAAAACACAAGCAATATATCCTAATTAGAATCATATCCACCGACAAGTGTGCGTGCATGCCCAAATTGAAACTTTTTTTTGGTTTAAATCACCCGGTGTCCGATATCCGTTTTTTAGGAGTCCGACTATATCCGAATTCGCCTCACATCGGGCCCCATTTGGAGGGAGAGCTCCCAACAGAGTGGTTGTCCATACCCAGGGTCGAACCCTCGACCTCTGGGTAGATTGGGGCAGCCCCTTTCCGCTGCGCCACCACTGCTGTTGGTCAAATTGAAACTTTATTTCACAAATTCAGGTGGAAACAATAAAGAAACTTACTTTCTTTTTCATATCTTTTCCATGTTCTTATTATTTTATTTTATATATATATATATATATATATATATATATATATATATATATATATATATATATATGTATAGTTTAGCATATATCCAATCAGAATAGAGCTTCTCTATATATATTCTTAGGTAGTTACAAGTTACATTTAAAAGGTAATCTGACGGGAAAGAAAAGGATAAGAAGCACAAAATCCGGCCATGCACTTTAAAGATTGTGTTTCTGACTACCTTTTTTCTTATTTTTCTGTGATAGTAGTAGAAATGTCAATTTATAGTCTTTTTTAAAAATAAAATAAAAATAAAGGTGCTATTTATCCGGATATTTTTTTAGCTCATATAACAAAATGATGTTAGAGAGAATATGTAATGTAATATAAAAAGTTGATTTCAAAGCTTACTTGATTGCTGTATATAATAAAACTAGACATTGAAGAGCCTATGTTATTTTTTTAATCTCAATTTATGTGATACAAATATAATTTAGATAATTAATTATTAAAATAAATTTAATTTTTAATTATTGTGATTTATAATACTATTTCTTCTATTTCAATTTAAGTGTCACCGATATAATTTCAAAAGTTAACTTATGTGGCAGTAATATAATTTCGATAGTCAATCAAATGTTTTATGTTGACATATCGTTTTGTGTCTATTTTATGAAATATTATTAATTTTCTAATACGGTCGTAATAATTAATTAGGGGTGATATAATAAAATCACGATTGAAGCAACGAAGAATTCGTGTCTTAAATGACTTATAATAATTAATTAGAAGTGATATAATAAAATTACTATAAAAAATACTTATGAAAAAAGCATAAATAGGCATCATATAAGACATCAAGTTAATTTAAAAAATCAAAAGTTAATTTATTATTTTTGTCAATTTTATATTTTTTATTAAATATTATATATATTTTAATACTTAAATAACCTATAATAATTAATTTGGGGTAATATAATCAAATTACGATTGAAGCAGCTGAAGCAGAGAACACAAATAGGCATGTCGATTATTTTATATTTTTATTTGATATTACTAATTTTTAAATACTTGAATAACTTATAATAATTAATTAGGGTAATATAGTAAAATTACGGTTGAAGCAGCTGAAACAAGACGTGCCTGCTTAATACCACTTATTATATATAGTAAAGGAGTAATATAGTAAAATTACGATTCGATATGCCTGCTTAATGCCACTTATTATATATATAGTAATACTGTTATAGAGAATAACTATTATTAAAGAAGGAGGATGTATATTGTTAAATGAACTTTTTGATAGCTCAATGTGGGTTCGATTGTTTCCGTCTCATTTTTCCTTTGAACAATTTTGAGTTGAGTAAATGACAAGTTCCCTACACAGCGCTGTGCATATTAAATTTAAATATAAGTGCTTTCCGCATAAAAATACTGTAGATATCATAGCACAGAACAACACATATTCGCTCGTACTGTTATATATATTCTTTTAAAATCCTTAAAACACAGTAAAATGAAGCTATTTTCTTTTTTAATAATTTCACCAGATAATTTTCACCTCGCATCAATAGTATATCAGATAACTCGATTCACCAATATATTGGAAAGTGCTTTTGGTCCTTGAAAAGCAATCCCTTTTTCTAATGTAAACAATCTAATTCTCTTTTGGTCTCCTATCAATCCTATTTTAAGCCCAAACGATACAACTTTCGGGCCGTGTAACTCGAGTTCAGCCGGGTCTAAGTGGGCTGTGGGCCTTCACCCAATGTTCATCCAATTATTGTTTCAGTTTTGAAATTTTATTCTAAAAATTACACAAATACACAACTTATGTTTTCAATATTACAAAAAATCTCAACTTCCTAAACATATTACAAAAATTCCACATGTACACAGAATACAATGTATATATCGGCTATGTTATGTATATTAATAGGGAGAGAGAGTAAAGTAATTTAAAAAGTGGGAGAAAGTGTAATTACTTTTAAAAGGTTGGTATGTATGTTATTTATACTTTTTAGTTTTAGGTAAAAATAACATAAGTCCCAAACTTATTAGAATTATTTATACTCTCTCTCACTGCTTTAATTACTTTATTCTCTCTCCCGATTCATATATATAACAAGACCGATTCATATACATAACAAGTCTGAGAAGACCGATATATACATAACAAGGCCAACATATACATAATAAAACCGATTCATATACATAACACGGTCGACATATACATAGAAAGGTATGTATATGTATTTTTAGAGCAAAATGTGATTTTTGTAATATGTTTGGAGAGATAAAATTTTTTGTAATAAGTGAAACTTAAAGTTGTGGGTTTGTGTAATTTTTAGTATTAGTTTTGCCTTTTAATATCCAAACATGTATCTATTTTAATCCCATCTTTGACATTTTTCCCTCAAAATAGTTCTTTGGTCATTAGCCTATCTAGTAAGAAACAGGAATGCATAGATGGGAACACAGCAGTTACATCATAGGGCACTAAAAATGTAAAAATATAGTTTATACTGTCAACTTATTCTCTAGTTACATCTATAACATACATAGACTGTTGTATATAATTAAATTCTTCTATAATAATCATTTTCTATAATAATATTTTACCATAGTGGTTAAGTTTGGATTATTACATTATTAGTAGTGTCAATTTAATATTCTCAACTTGTACCATATATATTGTGTAGTCAAATCTCTCTATAACAATCATTCTCTATATTAATTACTAACATTTCACTTTAACGATCAGATTTCTTAAGAACCGACGTTCATATTATCTTGTATTATGTATTCTCTATAAAAATTAAAGATTCTCTGAACAATCAACTCAACACAACTATAAAGAAGTTTATATTTGACTGTATATGTTTAAATAAAATGAAGGATTGTGATAGTTAGTATAATTTTGATAGAATTCAAGGTGAGCATAAAAAATTCAAGTATAACATAATTAAGAAACACAATATTATAATGTTGGGGCACTGAGAATGGGGATTAAAAAATCAAAATTTATTGCCAAAGATGTCAAACTTCTTTTCTAATAGCCGCCTCATAACGCTAATTAAGAGCCGCCATACATTATTATCTTTATTATCTTTGTATTAGGTGAGACAGAACTTGGATAACATTGAATAATTGCCAGAAATATTTTAGCATTTCTATTAGAGGTAACTTTAAAGATCGAATCTCGAAATATAAAACTGAAAACTAAGTATGGATAATTAAGTTAGATATATTTGGTGGTGGAGCTAATAGGAATCTGAACGTTCAATTGAATTCTTTTAGTCAAAAAATTATACTATTGCAAAGTTCAAATTCTAAGTATATAGCTTAGTGTGTGAATTTTTGGTTTTCGATGTTAGATATATCGTTCTAAAAACTTTCTTAATTTAGGAATCTGCCCCTAATATTATGTAAAGGATTAAAGTTATTTAATGACGACGCTTTACAGTATCAAAATAGTTTAACAAAGTTACTTTTCTGTTAGACTACTTTTCTAAGTACTATTGGATTTTATCATAACCATTGACCTAATAATAACCTGAAAAATAAGATAATAGTCGTATCTTCGCTAGTTAACTTGTATTGGTAATATGATACTTTTTACATTATAAATAGCCAAACGCTATCACAAACGATTTCTTAGAACCAAAATCTCAGGCAAAAACAAAAGATGGGGAAGTTGAGTCTTTGCTTATTAGTGCTACTAATTAGCATCTGGGTGACCAACACAGGAGCTTTTGCAAAGCAGTGTGGCAGTGAAGCTGAAGATGATGTTGGTGGTGCCAGTAATGACATGGTGGGACAATCAGCAAATAATGTGAGAGCAACATATCATTTGTATAATCCACAGAACATTGGGTGGGATTATATAAGGGCTAGCGTTTACTGTGCAACTTGGGATGCTAATAAGCCATTGGCATGGCGGAGAAAGTATGGCTGGACTGCTTTCTGTGGTCCTTCTGGTCCTCAAGGTCAACCTTCCTGCGGAAGATGCTTGCGGGTAATCACTTTAACATGTCATAGCAGATAACTTAGTTTTATTTTTTAATAACATATTGTTCCCACAAAGAACTCAAGTTAATACTATCATAATTAATAACTAAATTTCCAGTAAATATATATAGGTGATTAGCGGGTTTTTAATATAACTGATTGACTGATCGAATTTCAAGTTCAAGATATGAACACTAGGAAAATAAATTTTGACCAAACCATCTCAAGCTTAAAAACAAATTTTGGCCTGGCTAAGAATTTGATTGATGGTACAAAAATTGTGCAGGTGACAAATACTAGGACACGGGCTCAGGCAACTGTGAGAATCGTGGACAGATGCAGTAATGGAGGGCTAGATTTGGACGTCAATGTTTTCCGTCGACTAGATACTGATGGAGAGGGAAACAGGCGAGGCCATCTCATTGTCAATTACCAGTTCGTGAACTGTGGTAACGACCTCGATGTTCCTCTGCTTTCTGTTGTTGACAAAGAATAAACATAAACCAGAATATGGCAAAGCAGTACTAGTGTTTCCTGAAAGTGATTGTAATGTGTCAGCACACAGCCCTGATAAAGTATGTAAGCTCTTTTGGCACACCTCAGGTGCTTCTTGGGCAGTATAAGCAGAATAAATATGGGGCCTTTTCATGTAATACCAAGTAAATAAAACGCACCTTGTCTCTGGTGCTAGTAGCCTCCGTATTGATAGTGTACAGATATTCCTAAAATATAAGTTGGATGAATTGGACGGTTTACATTTTATTAAGTTAATTTGACATTCGCATCCACAGACCTAAAACGGCAAAAAAGGTCCAGCTTTTGTCTTGTGGGGAAGATGGTTAACGGCCTTGAGCCAATTATTGAGTTGGGAAATCTTCTGTTCTATTTGTTTCTGAATAGAATCAGATCAGCCATCACTGGACATTGCAGTTCCTCAACGTGTCATCTGCATGAGCTACTTCCGAGTCTGACAGGAATAATACTCTGGAATCTCATTTGAAGTTTTTACTTTACAGTCAGTTAACTTGCAGGTTGCATCCCACTCCATGCACCACGATCATCATCATCTGTCCTAAGGTTGCGATTATTTTGTAAGTATGATACGCCTGTCCATACTCCTCGAATAAGCAAGATACTAGCAAAAACTACACTCCCAAGGGTGCAAAATACCTGCAAACCATAGAGACCAAATTAAGGGAATATTAACTACAAAGAGGAAGTCATCCATGATAAGGATATAAGAAGCAAAACAAAGAAGAAGAAAAAAATAGACAGTGCACACTTATTTTCATACAAATAACTGGACGAACTCAAATCGCAGAGAGAACTATAGAATTGATAATCAACGAAGACAAGGACCTATTCTCACTGCAGAAAGTGTTGAAGTAAAACCTGATTAGTAACGACTAATAGATCTAAGCATGAATATAATAAAAAAGCTTTCATGATGCGGAGGCCAAGATGAAAGTAACAACCTAAACGTTTTTAAACAGTCGAAGCATCCACCAAAACCCACTACTATAAGCTAATGAAATATCAGGTTAAGTCCAATTTTGTAGCAGGAATAGTTCTTATTTTGGTTTAAAGTGTTCTCAGATGATAGGCACAAAAACTAACAACTCAACCTTATAAAAGAAGGCACAACAATTAGAACAAGATTTTTTGTTATAATGAACGAACAACAATTAGTCTTCTAGACCGTATTATGGTGCTATTGGCAGTACAGAGAAGTTAATTTTTTTTTTCTACAATCTGTCTGTTTCCATAATGCAGTGCACACAAGATCCATTCAGCTTGAAAGAATAAGAAGCTGAAACATTCAAAATTTAGAAGAGCTCAATGCATTAATTAAATTCCAACATGTCCACTGGATATGTCTCAAAATAAGATGGATTAGAATAGAAAGTACATTACAAAGTAAACTACCACATATCACATGATCACAAAAAACAAGTGGAAGAATGACCTCAAGTACTGCCTTTGATAGCCACAAAAATGTCAATATTATAACTCCGTTAACAGAAAATGCCACCTGCATCAAGTATAGCATGTTACTAACTTAAAAACCAGTCAATGTGGAAAGGCAGAAAGCATATGTCCAACTCTAGATAATCATACAAAGGGGAAATACTCATTGAGAAATCAGAAGAGAAAATGAAGGTTGATGTTCACTCTCTCAAAGAGGTACACTCTTTCAAAGATTGCTAAATTGGAAGAACAAAAATCCATGAACAAGAAAATTGGATAAGAAGCTGTTAAATTCCTCAGCTTTAAGTGAGTGAACGAAGAGAAAATGATGAGCTAGCATAACTCCTTGCTTCTGATTCCTCATGAAAAAATATTCTCTTATTTTCTTGTTCGTCAATCCTAGTCTACTGGGAACTAATCAGCTAGTTTTCAATTGAAAGAGCAATATGGCTAACTATGTGATGTGCAGTACAAGCAGATCGTCTACTTGATATTGAGTTGATACTTCGATGACATAGAAAAACAGGGACTCTAAATCAGTGAGGATCAAAAGAACACCAGACAAAACAATAAAATAAATCGCTTTTCATAACTATAGAAAAATTATATTAGTGGAGATTTTACACATTTAAGCAAAGCACTATTTTGTATACACAAACAAGACCTAGTAAATTAACTGTGTATAAATACAAAAGGAGGACTAGAAATCCACATATGGAGAATGAATTTGACAGTGGTTCTTTTGGAACAGATATTCGTACCAAATAGATTTTAAGATTACTTCTATTTACTATGATGAAGTAAATGTCCATTTATCCACATCTTTAAGCTCATTACCATCTAGTGTCCTGTTATCTCTGTAACTTCATTTGCTACGTCACTCATCAAACTACAAAGAACGTGAAAACACACAAAACCTTCAGTCCCCCATCAATAACATGCTTGTACAGAATAACGGTATCCGCTCCAACAATAATCAAGACAACTTTCTTACATTATCTAAACTTCCTTAAGAAAGCAGGCATTCACAGTTTGAGCATTAATCAGAAAAAGATTAGCTAACATTGTAATTTTGTCATAGTAAAAAGAGGTCTTTTCATGTTATGTACAGTTGATAATAAGAGTTGTGGATTTTATTTCCAAATGGATTCACAATGCTGTCTGCGACATGAATTCCGAGCAAGATCCCTGAGATCTTACACCTTTTGAGTCATTAATATCGATAAATATGTAATACCCATTGTCCCATTCAGTGCCATTTTTAACGATATGCCTTTGAAGATGCTTCACTTTTTACAGGCTAAACTTACTAGGATGTTAGATGTAACGTTTGGTAAGCATGAGTTGTGTTTTATCCTTGATGTATCAAGGTTTAGCAATGAGAGGAAAAAGAAAATTCTGGCCATAGTGGAGGAAGGAACTCAAGGTACTTTGAAATGATAGGGGAATCAATCAGTAGGATAATGCACATGTGTCTACATTGCTTATTTTTGGTGTAAGAACAAACAAATAGATTAATGCTGAAAACTGAAACCTTTTGAAGCCTATATAGAACTCAGTAGGGAAGCCACTGTGGTTTTTCTGTGAGCATCATTTAGGACTGGACAGGGTGATTTCTGTTTCTACTATTTGCAGCACTATCTTAGTTTCTAATGTAATAATCTTTTGCCAATCAACAGAAAAGGAGATAATTCGAGCCATTATAAAGGGCATGGTATCAGGACAATGAAAAGAATTGCATCCAAGAAATCAAATTAATAAAATCCTACAATCTCAGCATAGGCGAACTTTAAAAAAAAAAAGCTAATTCCTTTGATCACAATGTTCTCGAATCAAATCATCATTCACAAGTAAAGACCTCACAGAAACTTTATAAACACCTAACATGTATACTGGAGTAGGTAATCATCTCGCTACTATGTCTTTGTTTTCCTTTATAATTTCCTCTTACATTGTCATAGGTACAATATTAACACACCAAATCCATTAATTTTCCTTATTTGCTACAAAACAAAGTCCATTCCATTTTGATTTGCTAAATGTACGCAGTAGACACCGAATAATTTTGAGATCAAAACTTAAATTGATTGATTGATATAGAAATGAGCTCAAAATCAAATTCATTATCCTAAATTCAGTGAAAACATGATTTACAGATACAAACACTTGAATTTAACTAAACTGAACAGTGAAAATGAGATATATGAGGAGAAGAATACCAATTGACTGGAAATGGAAAGAGGCAAAACAGAACGAACAGCTTTCCTAGCTTTTCGAGAAAGCTTCTTAAAAACGTTCTGTACAAATTTAACCAGGAGATCTAAACTTCGATCTTCCTCTTCTTCCTCTTCATCATCTTCATCTTCATCCTCTCCACTCACTATGCTGCCTCGATCACTCCTCCAATTTCGATATTCACCAACCAAATCATCACCTCCCTAAAAAAAATTTTTTTAAAAAAAAATCCTACTGAAGATCAATAAGAAATAATTATTAAGTTGTAATTGAGGCAGTTATTGCTCAAAAAAATTCCTACCTGAGGAAAATTGGAAGTGCGTCTTGAAACTTGAAGGTGAAAACTAGAAATGGGGCGGAGGTTGAAATGAACAAGGGTAAATTGGGGATAAGGGTTTATGGAATTGGGATAGTAATATTTGTAGAGAGGAAAGTGAAGAGAGTTGTTAATGGTGGACGCCATGAAAATGAATAGCACTTCAATTGTTGAGCCTCTATATTGCGTTGCCACCTTTTTTCCATTTTTTCTCCTTTCTATTTTTGTTTTCTATTTGTTTGAATTGAAGCTCAATTAATTTAAATTTATTTATAGTGCATAAAGATTTAAGTTGCATTTGTTTTTATTAAGGCTATATTTGTTTGCACTTAATGAAGGTCTAAATTTGAATGGTTCAAACTTCAGTCCATTAAGTGTATTTTTTTTTAAAAGTCTGTTAATGTATCTGAAAACATCTGAATGGATCATATATAAAAAGAAGTCTGAATAGCATTCAGACTCGTTTTAAAACATAATTCCTAACTCTCTCACTTTATTATTTCCTCTCTCTTTTCACGTTATCTCTCTCCCTCTTTTCACATTATCTCTCCCTCTCTTCATGTTTCTCTCTTCCCCTTCACTTGTTTTCCTTCTCTTTTAGGTATGATTCACCAAATTTTTTTTATAAATATTTTAGTTATCGATTTGTGTATTCATTATTTGCTAAACTTTAAATTTCTTCTTGCAATTTTTTATTTTGATTATAAAATTTGTAGTTCTTTGAATAATAGAATCTTATGTGTGTCTGTTCATAACGTAACATTAAACTTACTAGTGATATTTTCACTCAAATTTCATGATTAACAAATAAACATGTGTCTGTTCTTGTATTAATTAATTATTCAAATACTTTAATATTTATGCATCTAAGTCAAAATTATATCTGATTAATTATTTTAGTTTGTTGGGTCAATTTAATTGACAGATTACTTTATGTTGAATTTAATTTTTTATAATTACATCATATCACAATAATTTTTAATCGATATATTTTTTTAATAATTTAAATAATTCAATAATTATATTTAACATAATATATTTATCTTTAAATATTTTAATTATCACTCAAATAATAATTTTGTTATTTAAGTTAATACTTTATGTAATATTGTTTTCATATAATATAATATTTTATTACTTTTTAAATTTGAATTGCATATTTATTACAAATAAATAAATTATGTATATTCAGATGTTAAAAAACAAACAGTCTTAATCATTCAGTATTTAGATCTAGATACAACATCTTAATCATTCAGATATCCATTTAGATTCAGACGTCTTAATCTTAAAAAAAATAAATGCACCCTAAAATTTAGACGTTTTAATCTGAATGCATATATGAAATCTGAATGATTAAGATTATTTATTTTCGAATATACAAAATTTATATATTTGCATATATAATAAAAAAACATAATTCAAATAAATTATAATTGCATATTAGAAAAATATTTGATTTAATACAATAGACTTATCATTTGATTAAAAAAATATTTATATTTATTAGTAAAAATGGAGATAGTTTGTGGTGATGGTGGTAATGATTGATGTTAGTGGTTAATAATGTTGGTGGTTATAGTTGTGATGGTATAGATGTTTGGTATTGTAATGATTGTTATGATGATGATGATTGGTAGTGGTGGTGGTAATGATGTGGAGTTGGTTGATGTTAGTAGCTGAAAATATTAATTGTGATAGTTTAAAAATAAAAGCATGATGGTTGATGATGTGGTGGTGGTAGTTGGCAATGCTGTTAGCTATGATGCAGAGATGATTATTAGTAGAGATATACTGTAGCGATGATGGCGGTTGTAGCAGTGGTAGAGGTGGCGACACCGGTGGCTTTGGTGGTGGTGCCCGAAGAATATGTTGATACTGATGATGTGTTAGTGATAGTTAGTGATTACGCTAGTTATGATAAATGAGTTGGTTAGTAGTTGGGATTGGCCGATAGTGGTTGATGATGGTGGTGGTGTTGGTGGTGTTGACATTGACGTTAGCGTTGGCGTTGCGGTGGTGATAGCGGCGGATATAATTTAAATAATGAAGGTGGTGGATATGATAGCGATTGAAAATAGTGGTTAGTAGCAATTATGATTATGAATAATGATTGTGATAGTGGAAGTGGTTGTTGTTGGTAGTGGTTGATGGAAACGTGGTGGACTGGTGGTTGACAATAGTGGTGGTGACATAGGTGGTTAGTGGTGGTGAGTGATGTTTATGGATAGATTGGTGGTGAATATTATCCAACACAAGAATACCTCTTAATGATTAAGACTTAGTTTCAGATCTGAATGATTAAGATCTATTCAGAGCTAAAATTTTAATGAAAAACATTGTGTTGCCACCCCTTTTTTCATTTCCTTCTCCTTTCTATTTTTGTTTTCTATTTGGGCCGTTTGAATTGCAGCTCGATTAATTTAAATTTATTTATACTACATAAATATTTAAGTTGCGTTTGTTTTTATTAAAATTTAGGTGTTTGAATCTGAATCCATATTAAGATGTTGTCTTCAAATATGAAATCTAAATGGTTAAGACTATTTGTTTTTGAATATGGAAAATTTATATATTTGCATATATAATAAAAGTTATAATTCAAATAAATTATAATTACATATTAGAAAAGCATTTGATTTAATACAATATAATTATCATTTGATTAAAAAAATATTTATATTTATTAGTAAAAATAGAGATGGTTTGTAATGATGGTGGTGGTGGTAATGATTGATGTTAGTGATTAATAATGTTGGTGGTTATAGTTGTGATGGTATAGATGTTTGGCATTGTAATGATTGTTATGAATTATGATGATGACTATTGGTAGTGGTGGTGGTAATAATGTGGAGTTGGTTGATGTTAGTAGCTGGAAGTATTAATTGTGATAATTTAAAAATGAATGCATGATGGTTGATGATGTGTTGGTGGTAGTTGGCAATGCTGTTAGCTATGATGTAGAGATGATTATTAGTAGAGATATACTGTAGCGATGATGGCGGTTGTAGCAGTGGTAGAGGTGGTGACATCGGTGGCTTTGGTGGTGGTGGCCGAAGAATGTGTTGATGTTGATGATGTGTTAGTGGTAGTTAGTGATGACGCTAGTTATGATAAATGAGTTGGTTAGTAGTTGGGATTGGCCGATAGTGGTTGATGATGGTGATAGTGTTGGTGGTGTTGACATTGACGTTGGCGTTGGCGTTGCGGTGGTGATAGCGACGGATATAATTTAAATAATGAAGGTGGTGGATATGGTAGCGGCTGAAATAGTGGTTAGTAGCAATTATGATTATGAATAATGATTGTGATAGCGGAGGTGGTTGTTGTTGGTAGTGGTTGATGGCAAGGTGGTGGACTGGTGGTTGAAAATAGCGGTGGTGGCATAGGTGGTTAGTAGTGGTGAGTGATGTTTATGGATAGAGTGGTGGTGAATATTATCCAACACAAGAATACCTCTTAATGATTAAGACTTAGTTTCAGATCTGGATGATTAAGACCTATTCAGAGCTAAAGTTTTAATGAAAAACAAATGCACTTAATGATCTGAAGTCTGAATCATTCAAATTCAGACCTCCATTAAGTGCAAACAAATGAATGATATATTTGTTTTTTTAAGATTCAGACGTCTGAATCTGAATGCACATCTAAATGATTAAGATGTTGTCTCTATATCAGAAAACTGAATGATTAAAACTCTTTGTTTTTCAACATTTGAATGTGGAAAAATCTTTTATTTGTATATATAATAAAATAAAAAATACAATTCAAATAAAAAACTAATTATATATCAGAAAAATATGTAATTTAATACAACAAAATTATTATTTGAATGAAAAAAAATATTTATGTTTGTTAGTGATAGTGGAGATGGTTTATAATGGTGGTTGCACGGACAATGATTGATGTTAGTGATTAGCAATGTTAGTGGTGATATTTGTGATGGTTAGTATTATAGTGCTTGTTATGATGGTGGTTATTGATAGTGGTGGTGGTGGTTGTGATGTGACGTTGCAGGATGTTAGTAGTTGGAGATGTTGATTGTGATGGCTGAAAAATGAATGCATGATGGTTGACGATGTGTTGGTGCTAGTTGAAGATATTAGTTGTGATGGTGGAGATGGTTGTTAGTAGAGCTAAATTGTAGCGATGATAGTGATTGAAGTGATGGTAGAGGTGGCGTTACTAGTGACAATGGTGGTGGCCGTGGAGGAATTTGTGGAGGTTGTGATGCATTAATGATAGTTAGCGGTGGTGCTAGTTGTGATAGATATGAGTTAGTCGATAGCAGGGATTGGCCAGTAGTGGTTGATGATGGTGGTGGTGTTAACGGCGGTGGTGGCGGTAAACATAATTAGAATAATAGAGGTAGTTAGTGTCATAGCAGTTGACAATAGCGGTTGGTAGCTATATTTATTATCGATGGTGGTTGTGATGGTGAAGGCGGTCGGTGGTGGTGGGTGGTGGTTGACAATAATGGCGGTAGCAGAGGTGCTGATTGATGATTATGAATAGAGTGATGGTGAATATTAACTTTGCTCCTTGATTGTTATGTGATGTACGAGTTATCATGTCCGCACAACAATTTGTTCGTTTTATATGCATCTATTATTAATTAACACAGTACACATGTACAAACGATTTGAAATGCAAGTTCGAGTAAAGAAATTTGATATAGAGGAGTACCAAATCGGCGTTGATGATGAGGTGCTTGTTTTCTAAAGTAAGATTAGTAGCGGAAGCGAGCTCCAACTGAAGAGCATTGAGCTTGTCCTGAGAACGAGCACAACCAATAATGCAGTGACCTCTCTTTGCCAATTCTAGGGTTAAGGCTTTTCCCAACCCTCGGCTAATGCCAGTTGATTAACACCATCTCATAAAAGCACTTTTTGAAAAATATTATCCAAGCACAATTTGTTTATCAAAAACACTTTTCAAATGAAATTACCAAACATAAATTATTTTTTTTCAAAAACACTTTTCTAAAAGCTATTTTTATAAAGGTGCTTCTCATAAACAATTTTATAACAACAATCTCAAATGGACTCTTAAATATCTTGACAGTGTAAAATAATTATATAAATATAACATGAATTGGGGCTCTTTTAAGTCTCTGTAGAACTTTCACGGTGAAGATGGAGTACTATGCACTAATGTCATCAATCAGTTGTTAAGAGATGAAAAATAAATCATTGTCATCAATTAGCTACAAGGTACAAATTGATGTTAACAAGGCCGGGATATGTTGCCTGGCTCGTTGGGACAACTGGTTTTTTTATAGATGACCATTACTTTTTGTGGCACGTCAAATGCCACAACAAATCAACCTCCCTAACTTCCATTGCTTCAATGACTGGGAAAGAAAGCTGTACAAGTGTGTTGTTACCCCTTCAACTACTGAATATTTTGAGAACGGAAAAGGTACGCATCTACTCCTGAACTTTAATAAATGGTACAAATATACTCTTCGTCATACTTTAGGTACAAATATATCCTTGCCGTTAATGAAAAGGTACATATATACCCCTGAACTTTGATAAATGATACAGATATACTCTCTGACATACTTTAGGTACAAATATACCCTTGCACTAATGAAAAGGCACATATATATCCTTCTCCCTAACGGCAGAACACGTGCTTCAATCCTGTTCATTTGTCCTTTTAAATTTAATTTATCCTAACTCCACCCCAAAATAATTCTAATTTAACTTATAATCCGATTTACATAATAACCCAAACTCGACTTGGTGTAATAGAAAGAGAAAAAGAAAATAAATATGCGTGAATAGAGATGTGTCTTGAAGGTTTTATTAGACCGGTTGGGTTTGGATTATTATTTGGATCGATTTGTGGGTTAAATTAAAAAAAATTCGGGTAGGATAAGGATAAATTAAATTAAAAAGGACAAATGAAAAATATTGTGACACGTGTCCTCTTGTTAGTGAGAAGGGTATATATGTACCTTTTCATTAACACCAAGAGTATATTTGTACCTAAAGTATGAAGAAGGATATATTTGTATCATTTATCAAAGTTCAGGGGTGACGACAAGTGTATATTTGTACCTAAATGATGACGGAGGGTACATTTGTACAATTTATCAACGTTCAGGAATATATATGTACCTTTTCATTAACGGCAAGAGTATATGTGTACGTAAAGTATGACAGAGGATATATCTATACCATTTATCAACGTTTAAGAGTATATTTGTACCTTTTCCCTTTTGAGAATTATCCCAAAGATGATTACTTTTGCATCGTCTCCCTTTTCTTCATAGAAGAATCTTAGGCTGTATTTGTTTTTTTCTAAGATTCAGACGTCTGAATCTGAATGATTAAGATGTTGTCTCTAGATCTGAAAACTGAATGATTAAGACTGTTTATTTTTCAACATCTGAATGTGCAAATTTTTTTTATTTGTATATATAATAAATAAAAAATATAATTCAAATAAGAAATTAATTATATATTATAAAATTATGTATTTTAATAAAAAAAATTATTATTTAATTGAGAAAAATCATTTATGTTTGTTAGTGATAGTGGAAATGGTTTATAATGGTGGTTGCGGTGGCAATAATTGATGTTAATGATTAATAATGTTGGTGGTGATAGTTGTGATGGTTGGTATTCTAGTGACTGTTATGATGGTGCCGATTGATGTGGTGGGGGTGGTTGTGATGTGACGTTGCTTAATGTTAATAGTTTGAGGTGTTGATTGTGTTGGTTGAAACATAAATGCATGATGGTTGATGATGTGTTAGTGCTAGTTTGAGATGTTGTTTGTTGTGATGGTGGATATGGTTGTTAGTATAGATAAATTATAATGATAGTAGTGGTTGAAGTGGTGGTAGAGGTGGCATTACTAGTGACAATGGTGGTGGCGGACGAAGAATGTGTGAAGCTTGTGATGTATTAGTGGTGGTTAGTGGTGGTGCTAGTTATGATAGATGAGTTGGTCGGTAGTAGGAATTGACCGGTAGTGGTTGATGATGGTGGTGTTGTTAACGGCGATGGTGGCGGTGAATATGATTAGAATAATAAAGGTAGTAGGTGTGGTAGCGGTTGATAATAGTGGTTGGTAGCGATATTTGTTATCGATGATAGTTGTGATAGTAGAGGTAGATGGTGGTTGACAATGGTGGTGGTGGCAGAGGTGGTTAGTGGTGGTGACTGCTAATTATGAATAGAGTAGTGAATATTAGTGTAACACCCCAATTTTCTGAATCGAAATATTACACGGTGCTCATGACCCCAAAGCACCACAAGCTAACCCATGACTGATATCTATACCTATACACTACATAATATAACATGAAAATGCGGAAACATGTACTGAATGGCCATAAGGTTCAAATCTGAATAAACATCTGATAAGACAATGTCTGAAAATGGTATAACAATACCAAAATAAATCTAAAATAACTGTCTAACATGCTGTAGTCTGGAAAGCCTTTAAACTGTCTGAATAAGGAGTTGATGGGACATGTCCCCAACTAACTCCATCCAGCAACTGAACTAAAACAGTAAATGAAGCAATAATCATATCGTCCTCGAATGAAAAGGACTCACTGCAAACTCTAAACACTAGAATGCTAATGTTGATCTAGAGCTCGTGCCTCTGAACCTATGGTGTAACATAAGAGAAAGCACCATAGCGCAAATGCGTCAGTACGTCTGAATGTACTGAGTATACGAGTGAGGTAGGCTAAATGTAAAGGGTTATATGCATGAACAATACTGACTGATATGAATGTGAGAATACATACATGTATACGTAACTGTAACTAAACTAGTGGAGATACTGACTACTGAGTGTGGATACTGACAATATGAGTGTACTGATACTGAGATACTG
Organism: Capsicum annuum; assembly: GCF_002878395.1. Taxonomy (NCBI): domain Eukaryota; kingdom Viridiplantae; phylum Streptophyta; class Magnoliopsida; order Solanales; family Solanaceae; genus Capsicum; species Capsicum annuum. The sequence goes on from NC_061118.1 coordinate 164,122,182, forward strand.
GATGACTGAGTTTAGTGATATTGATATGTAAATTACTAATAAGTGATGGATCTGATACTGTATTATTGGATACTGAGAGACTGATATTGCATTACTGATAAATGAATGATTGTTTCTGACAGTTTGGATTATGAAGAACTGGTCTAATTAACTGTATCTGACAGTCCTAAAACTAAGTACTGATAGCATGAGTGACTATATCTAATAGCTGTGATACTGATTACTGATAACATGAGTAACTGTATCAGACAGTCCTGAATCTGATGGAATTATCTGAGTCCCGTACTGTATCTGAGTTGACTATATCTGACAGTCCTGATATACTGAAATCTGAAGAACTATCTAAGTTCTTTTACTGAGACTGAGACTAAAACTGTGGGAGGTAGTTGTTTAACCAACATGCCCCAATAATGCATACAGCTAAGGTGGGGTCCATTCTCTATCCCAACTGGAGAGGTGTCAATATGACGCCACTGGTAAGGACAACTGTGAGTGACCCTTATTTGGCAGGTACTCAAATAAGAATGGTGGGAACCCTAAATTGGCAGGCTAAGCCACCTCATCAACCCTAATCTGACAGGTTAAGATGTCTCAACCTACGCTGTCTACGTAGTTCTGAAACACAAGGATGACTGTTAAGAATCACACCCTGAACTGGCAGTTGAGTTCCCATCCTTGGGTTCACTCGGTGCTAACTTCTACTCCCATCTGAAGGACACTGAACTGAATAACTAAGCTGAACTAAACTTATTAGCTGAACTGATACTGATTAACTGGACTGATACTAGTGGTATTTTTTAGCTGAGCTAAACTAAGTTTACTGGATTTCGATGACTGACAGAATGTACTGAGTTTTGAGGAATGGTTGAGACTACTGAAGTTACTGAGATTAACTGTGAATACTGAGGTTGCTGAGGTTACTGAGCACTGAGATTACTGAGATTACTAGACTACTGAGATTACTGAGATTACTGAGTTTTCTTGAGTTACATGACTAACTGGATTCTATAGATCATAGCTTGACTGAGAGTATCGTGATAACATGACATGGCTCTAGGCACACAGCTACATTTTTTGGGTACAAGTACCCTCAGGACTTGATGGAAGGAAACTGACACAAGTTGACTTTCTTGAGTACATGACCATCGATAACAATCCATAATACATGAGTGAGAGATTTCATGAAGTACATGGTCATCATAATATCTAACATGAATAGGAATGCTTATAATCAAGTCATGAATCTCATATTCTAATATCATGGGCATTCCGACAACATATACTGTTTATAACGATAGCATGAAAACCATTGAAGCATAAGGGAATGGCAAACATGTAACATTTAGTTCATATTGTAATAATTTGGGGATAACTCATATGATACTTCAAAATCTTGATCTTGTTCATAGTATGGAAGGCATATAGACACATTATGAAACCATTCCACAATCAGCATGTACATTCCATTAACACATATATTGCATAACAATGACAAGTGAACTCTTTGAATATAATAGACTAGCATGAATTTATCATATAGTTCACCCCTAAGTTATAATATATGATTTTTATCATTCTAGGCATTTTATCAAACACCTTACATGCATAATATTGAGCATAGGTGTACTTAACAAATTTAGAAATCTTAAACCACCCAAATTCATGGGTTTCCAACTAACATGCCCATACACTTCTTGGAGACACATTTAGATACCATATTGAAACACAATTAACAACCATCAACATGAACATAATCACACAACAACATAAAGATCATAATTTATTATTTAAAACATGGTTCTTGAGCTCCACGGATGAAAGAGATCCATGGATGAACACTACGCATACCTTATTTCTCAATTTCATAAAGATTGATGGAGAGAATTGCTTGATCTTGAATTTTCTATGAAAACCCTAGCTTGTGTTCTTGAGAGGATTTTGAGAGAAAGAATATGTTTTGGTGAAATAAGGGCTTAATTTCGTGTTTAGGCATTATATAGGGGTGGAAAAAGGCCTATTTTTGCCCCAAAAACAGACTTTTAAGTCACCTGGACACCCATATGTGCGGAGCACACTTTATCGCACACCTTAGGATGTGCGTCGCATATTTTATAGCATATATTAAGGTATGCGTCGCACACCTTATGTAGACGACATACTCCACTTTGTAAAGTCATAACTTCTTGCTCGGGTGTCGGATTTGGATGAAATTGGTGTCGTTCAAAAGCTAATTCAAAGATCTTTCATTTTATATATAGTAGCCCCTATAATTAAATATATACAAGGAGTTATAATCGATTGAATTTGACTTAAGTTTTGACGCTCACTAAAACTTGAATGATAGGAAAGCTTTCAACTTGTACTTGAGTTAGGGAGCCTCTATGATCTAAATTCATGCTCAAATAGATTCCCACACTACATAATTGATTAACACACTAAATTTACATAGGATTCAAGGTTTTTGAAATGTCTACGCATAGGAATGACAGATTTTCATTCTAGTCCAAAATGTGGGATATTGCAATATCTCCCCCTTGGGAACATTCGTCCTCGAATGAGACTGGCTGAGATGAGAGAAAAGAAAAATGACGTGAATATAGAGCATGAATAACTGATCATGATTTCATGGCTGACATGATTGATAAACTGAACATAGCATACTGTACATGCATATCTGATGCATGCGTAACTGATTTATGAATGTAGGACTGAGTGTTTCGATAAACTGAGTTTCTCATACTGAGAACTCATATCTGATGCATAACTGATAATTTGAATCCATGCATATCTGATGCATGATTATATGACTGACATGATATCTGAATACATGACTGAAAGTACTGGTAAGCTGATCACGCATATCTGATGCGGGAATACATAACTGAACTAACTCATGAACATGTAATGGTAAAGATACCAAGTTTGAACTGAAACTGAGCATGGAACTAAATACTAAGTTTGGTACTAAAATCTGAACATGAGAATGAGTAAGCTCAAAGAAAACTGCTACCATGAACTGAAAATACTGATGAGTCTGAGATTGATTACTCAATATGCATGAGAGGAAACATAAGAACATAACTGAGTCTGGAACATGATACATGAACTGAACTGAGTCTATAATGCGTGACATGGATAAAGTATCGTATCGTGGCTACACTGAGCCACTGAGTACATGGCTTACTGCTGAGTTTTGAAGCTAGAGAGTCGGCTCATAAGTAACACTTCCTCCAAGATAAATTTATTAAAAAAATGACATGTTTAAATCAAGGAAGTTTGGGGGCTATAGTGTATCTCCCCCTTGGGAAACTATGTCCCTTGAAGGATGTTGGACTGACCTTGCTGAGATATTGAGGAAGTTGAGGCGATGCACAGGGCACCTAGGTACGAAATCATGACTGATTATCTGAGATCTGAAACTGAAGCATGATGCACGAATGGATAGACATACTGACTTATCTGATTAAATGAGTAACTGATAACTGAATGCTGGGTATGCAAGACTGAATTATACTTAATCTGAGTAGTTGGGCTGAGGCCATAAAGTCTTATGCATATGTGAAAGGACTAACTGAGTAACATGAGGTAACTGGTCATAGATTTCATGAAAGCTATATTGTCTGAAAATGCAGAACCAAGCGTAATATATGATTTGGAAACATTCCATAGACTGAGGTATTGGAATACCTATAACTGAGTAGCTGATAACTGTATTCTATGGTCAAGCAAATCTAAAACTGAACTGAATTTCTGAGCTAAATACAGATCTGAAGCTGACACTCTAACTTAAGACTGTAACTAGGATCCATACTGGAACTAAATGCTGGGTCCCGATAACTGAATACTAAAACTGATGTTTTGACTGATATAAAGTGCTTAATTTTGAAATTAAGCACTAATTACTGAGTATTGAGTACTGAAACTATAACTGAGATGGCAACTAAGTTATGATAGTCGCATAATGAAGGCTGACATAAGTCAAGGATCTGGATATTCATTCACACTCTGCACTTTCCCAATTTCTAAATATTACCTCTTGTTATCCCTTTGCTTGCATACTAACGGGATATTCAAGCCTATCTTCGAATCTACACCCTCGTATAAAACATGCATGCAATAATCTGCTCTTAACATGAAACATTAACTCTCTCCCATCTAAGCAATTTCTCAATACTACACTATTCTCATAAAGAGAGCTCGCTGAAGGGTTAAATCAGAAGAACCTAAAACATGAATGGATACTGACTGAACTTGACACATGACTAAAACTTGAGGAATAAAATATCAATAACATGGATTTACCAAAAAGGTCTAAACTGAGTATATACATGATATAGTATGAATTTATCTGATCATTGGGGGCGTAGCATGAGTCATGGAAACTGAGTATACTGTAAAACATGATTGTGTACATAAGTCATGAGCTGCATGACCTGAGTCTGGAATTTTTGAGTTCGTGGAACATGATTCGTAACACTGAGTGAGCTGGAACTGAACTCCCTATGCTGGGAACTAAAAATGCACATGATTCTATGGAATACGTGTGAACATAAGTTGTATTCATGGAATCTGAGACATGAAGCATGCATAGGAATTATGTTGACTGAAGTACAAAACTTTACGCTGAGATAAGGGATAGGTTAGGAATCGTCTTCCCTAATTGCTTTTCTGTACATACTGATGCTACTACTGGAATCTGAGAGCCTGACTGGGTTACTTGATCTAACATCTTGCCCTTAGCTTAAAGCCATCATCATAAGTCTGTGAGCAGTAAACTAATCTCTGAATTGAACTGCAATCATCATCACATGCTTACACTCTGATCAACACATGATCGCCTTACTAAATACATTATCTGCCTCTTTTTCCTCACATACTACTAATATCACATTCACACCTTCATGCTTAATTTTAAGTCAATAAACTTAAATTTCTAACTCGCACTGTTCAAGCCTATTGATTCATTCTAGCATAACTATCCCCATGAATACATAATCTATTCAATCTGGATATAGTATCCCAACTTGTCTACTGCTATACTCCTGGGTTCATACTTCTAATTCTGGGTCACATGCTATCATAGGATTTTGAGAAGGGATCTGAAGGCATATCTAAATCTGGGTTCGAGAATGAGTTCTCATGATCAGGAATGAGATCCGTACAACTTTTGAAAATAACTTAACTGAAGGGATACTGTCTGAGAAAGCCTTATCTTTAGGACTTGAGATTCACTATTTTTGTTACCTTAAAAGTAAAGTGGAATTAACATGAGTGAAACATGATGAGAATCTACATGAGTTTCTTAGAGAACCTTGCTATAGCACAACATGAGACATGAAAGAAGGGAAACTATTCCTAAAACATCTTATAGCCTCCTGCACATAAGTGTGGTGCACAACACACGCATGTACAAGACTCTACTAGATGCGTCTTTCAGACTTCCTATGACTCTATTGAACCTTATGCTCTGATACCAAGTTTGTAACATCTCAATTTTCTGAATTGGAATGCTACACGGTGCTCATGACCCCAGAGGACAACAAGCTAACCCATGACTAATATCTATACCTGTACACTACATAATATAACATGAAAATGCAGAAACATGTATTGAATGGCCATAAGGTTCAAATTTGAATAAATATCTGATAAAATAATATCTGAAAATGGTATAACAATACCAAAACAAATCTAAAATAACTGTCTAACATGCTGTAGTCTGGAAAGCCTTTAAAGTGTCTGAATAAGGAGTTGATGGGACATGTCTTCAACTAACTCCATCTAGCAACTGAACTAAAATAGTATATGAAGCAATAATCATATCATCCTCAAATGAAAAGGACTCACTGCAAACTCTAAACACTAGAATGCTACTATTGATCTGGAGCTCGTGCCTCTGAACCTATGGTGTAACATAAGAGAAAGCACCATAGCACAAATGCGTCCGTACGTCTGAATGTACTGAGTATACGAGTGAGGTAGGCTAAATGTAAAGGGTTATATGCATGAACAATACTGACTGATATGAATGTGAGAATACATACATGTATACGTAACTGTAACTAAACTCGTGAAGATACTGACTACTGAGTGTGAATACTGACAACATGAGTGTACTGATACTGAGATACTGGATGACTGAATTTACTGATGTTGATATGTAAATCACTAATAAGTGATGGATCTAATACTGTATTACTGGATACTGAGAGATTGATATTGCATTACTGATAAATAAATGATTATTTTTGATAGTTCAAATTATGAAGAACTGGTCTGATTGACTGTATCTGACAGTCCTAAAACTAAGTACTGATAGCATGAGTGACTATATCTGATAGCCCTGATACTGATTACTGATAACATGAGTAACTATATCAGACAGTCCTGAATATGATGGAACTATCTGAGTCTCGTAATGTATCTGAGTTGACTGTATCTAACAATCCTGATATATTGAAATCTGAAGAACTGTCTAAGTTCTTTTACTGAGACTGAGACTGAAATTTTAGGAGGTAGTTGTTTAACCGACATGCCCCAATAACGCATATAGCTAAGGTAGGTCCAGTCTCTGTCCCAACTGGAGAGGTGTCAATACGGCGCCACTGGTAAGGATAGCTGTGAGTGACCCTTATCTAGCAGGTACTCAAATAAGAACGATGGAAACCCTAAACTGGCAGGTTAAGCCAACTCATCAACCCTAATCTGGCTGGTTAAGATGTCTCAACCTACGCTGTCTACGTAGTTCTGGAACACAAGGATGACTGTTAAGAATCATACCCTGAACTGGCAGGTGAGTTTCCATTCTTGGGTTCACTCGGTGCTAACTTCTACTCCCATCTGAAGGATACTGAACTGAATAACTAAGCTGAACTGAATAACTGAACTAAACTTATTAGCTGAACTGATACTGATTAACTAGACTGATACTAGTGGTATTATTTAGCGGAGCTAAACTAAGTTTACTGGATTTCGATGACTGACAAAATATACTGAGTTCTGAGGACTGGTTGAGACTACTGAAGTTACTGAGATTAACTGTGAATACTGAGGTTGCTGAGGTTACTGAGCACTGAGATTACTGAGATTACTGGACTACTGAGATTACTGAGATTACTGAGTTTTTCTGAGTCATATGACAGACTGAATTCTATAGATCATGGCTTGACTGAGAGTATCGTGATAACATGACATAGCTCTAGGCACACAACTACATTTTTTGGGTACAAGTACCCTCAGGATTCGATGGAATGAAACTGACACAACTTGACTTTCTTGAGTACATGACCATCAATAACAATCCATAATACATGAGTGAGGGATTTCATGAAGTACATGGTCATCATAATATCTAACATGAATAGGAATGCTTATAATCAAGTCATGAATCTCATATTCTAATATCATGGACATTTCGACAACATATACTGTTTATAACGATAGCATGAAAGCCATTTAAGCATAAGGGAATGGCAAACATGTAATATTTAGTTCATATTGTAATAATTTGGGGATAACTCATATGATACTTCAAAATCATGATCTTGTTCATAGCATGGAAGGCATATAGACACACTATGAATCCATTCCCCAATCATCATGTGCATTTCATTAACACATATATTGCACAACAATGACAAGTGAGCTCTTTGAATATAATAGACTAGCATGAATTTATCATATAGTTCACCCCTAAGTTATAATACATGATTTTTATCATTCTAGGTATTTTATCAAACACCTTACATGCATAATATTGAGCATAAGTGTACTTAACAAATTTAGAAATCTTGAACCACCCAAATTCATGGGTTTTCAACTAACATGCCCATACACTTCTTGGAGACACATTTAGATACCATCTTGAAACACAATTAACAACCATCAACATGAACATAATCACACAACAACATAAAGATCATAATTTATTATTTAAAACATGGTTCTTGAGCTCCACGGATGAAAGGGATCCGTGGATGAACACTGCGCATATCTTATTTCTCAATTTCATGAAGATTCATGGAGAGAATTGCTTGAGCTTGAATCTTCTATGAAAACCCTAGCTTGTGTTCTTGAGAGGATTTTGAGAGAAAGAATATGTTTTGGTGAAATAAGGGCTTAATTCCGTGTTTAGACATTATATAGGGGTGGGAAAAGGACTATGTTTACCCCAACAATGGACTTTTAAGTCATTTGGACACCCACATGTGCGGCGCACACTTTATCGCACACCTTAGGGTGTGTGTCACACATCTTATCGCACATATTAGGGTGTGCATCGCACACCTTATCTCACGCCTTAGGTTGTACGTCGCACACCTTATGTGAGGCGACATACTCCACTTTGTAAAGTCATAACTTCTTGCTCGGGTGTTGGATTTGGACAAAATTGGTGTTATTCGAAAGATAATTCAAAGATCTTTCATTTGATATATAGTAGTCCCTTTAATTAAATATATACAAGGAATTATGATCAATTGAAGTTGACCCAAGTATTGACGCTCACTAAAACTTGAACGATAGGAAAGCTTTCAACTTGTACTTGAGTTAGGGAACCTCTATGATCTAAATTCTTGCTCAAATATATTCTCACACTACATAATTGATTAACACACTAAATTTACATAGGATTCGAGGCTTTTGAAATGTCTACGCATAGAAATGACGAATTTTCATTCTAATCTAAAATATGGGGTATTGCAATTAGCTAACACCAGAATATCTCTTCAGACCTATTAAGACTTGGTTCTAGATCTGAATGATTAAGACCTATTCAGACCTATTAAGAGATAGAATCTTAATAAAAACAAATACACTTAATGGTCTAAAGTATGAACCATTTGGATACCTTCATTAAGTGGAAACAAATGAGGCCTTATTGTCTAATTTGTGTTCCCCTTGTTATAAAAAGATGGTAAAGGTAAAACTTTATGATGATAGCTGGTTGATCGATGCTGTCTCATTCTGTAATGATGAAAAAATATGCACTCTGTTCAGGAATGGAAAACTAGGCATAGTATAGATGATTCCCGAATTAAGTAGTACTTGTCTGCCTCCTGTCACAATCAGTGCACCAACTGATGCAACTGCTGAATATCAGATACAGTTGGTTTCGTGGCAAGACCAATTGTTTCTCGTTCAGCAAAAATTCAAATCATCTTCGGCCTTGGAGGTTTGGAACTTTGAAACACAACAATTCAACAAGGTATTCAATTTGGACGGATTTATCATTTTTGTAAGTCAAGGATTCTCTTTTCATCCCTCACTCAAGAGAAAAAACATGTCTATTTCACACAAAACAATGATTATTGCATTTTATATGTCTTCCACATTGGCGATCAAAGTTTCTCACCCACAAAGCAATTTTGTGTCTTTAATCGTTAGAATTCTATTCCTCTACTTGCCAGATCAGTACGCGTCAAAAATATTGATAGCAGTACTGGAAAAGGCAAGGTGAAAAAGCGGTCATCCTCTTCCAAGTGTTGTATCAATACTACTGTCAATTGCCAGAATAGTAATTCGACAGACAACAACATTTGCGTCCATCTTACTTTAGACCTTCAAAAGGAAATTTCTCGTTATTTACTTTCTCAAGGCGCATACATGAATTCCCGCTTGGTGTGTAAATTATGGAGATCCATTGCTCCTCCGTTACATTGGAAGGTGGTTTATCACCCGGCTCCTCCTTCTTCTTCTAATCAAGAATCCATGTGGCTTCTATTTCTAAACCAAAATGATGGTTTCTTACCAAAATGAAGTTTTACTTTTTCTTGAAAGAAAAGTAACCATAAATACTTTTCCTTTTCTTGAAAGGAAAACATAAAACTTTTTCATATTTGACAAATCTCCTTTTCTTGGAGGAATAATTTTGGAACTCTACAAATACATGACCCCCATTCTCATACCATAACACAATAGAATCCACAATGTAGTCGCTTAAAGAGTTTTGTTTAAGAGATATCCAATATTAGTTTTTCATATTGAGGTCATTTGATCAAATTATATTAATAACATATTTTTTAGTTTGTTTTTTTGTCATCTAAATTATCGTCTTTATGGTTTACGCTTCCGCATGATGTCCCCTCGATTTCAAAACCAACACACCTTTTATAATCCCTTTAGAAATTGTTGCCATGTGACCAGGAGGTTACAGGTTCAAGCCTTGAAAACAGCCTCTGACAGAAATACGAGGTAAAGCTGCGGACGATAAACTTTGTGGTGGGTCCCTTCCCTAAACACCGCGCATAACGGTAGTTTTAGTGCACCGGACTGCCCTTTACATGAGCAACCATGATTTAGTAGGGTGTGAAATTCGGTATGCAAAAGATGGTTGGCTTCTTGTTTCTAGGGGAACATCTCTCTTCTTTCTCGAGCCTTCGCCTTCAAGTAAGAAAATAATCCATCTGCCACAAAGAACAGAGGACTATTTTTATGACACACTGTCATTCTCAGCTTCTCTAACTGATTCTTCTACCTCAGTGATCTTTGTTACAGCTTGTTTAGGCCGCTATCAAGTTAGGATATCATATTTGAGAGCAGGGGATGATGAATGGACTAGTATGACAATGAATAATGAAGTGCCTTTCCAACTTTCATGTAGTAGTCCTGTCAACTTTGGTGAAACAGTTTTGTGTCATAGGCCTTGACGGTAATGTGGGTACATTTGGCTTCTTCGAAGACGGAAGCCCTTACTGGGTGATCCATGAACTTTTTCTACTATATTCACCTCGTATTTCTCCTTATTCCCGTCCTTTTTTAGTTCAACGAGATCAAAATATGCTATATTCAGTGATTGTGACGCAACAACATAATGTTCGTGTTTATGAACTAGACTTTGGAGGGGACGAAAGGGTTAAATTACTAAAAGAAGTCAAAATTGGCTTCTTTTCACTAGTGAAACCTCATCTGTTGCTGTCTGTGGCATGAACGTAAATGTGGATGATTCCGCAATTTTCTTCCCCAGTTTGAACGCTTATATTTACTACTCCTTGGAAGATGTTGTATTCAAAGTATCGAAAGACAACGGCACTCATAAAAGGCAACAGAAAAGAGCTTTTGAATCGTGTTTGGATGAGCTGCGAACTGGCTCCTTTCTATCACAAACCACATTGCAAAGCCGAGCAAAATATTCCCATGGTGGTTGAGGATTGATCCAACATATCTGTATACTCTCAATTTACATACTGCAACACTAATTAACGCCTAAAGGTTATTTTATGATGGTTCTGGAAAGAACATATGGTCAACTGGAGGTCCTAATCACTAATCTGTCCAGTGTCTTGATCACTGAAGGTTCAATACAGCTTCCATATATCACCGACACTGAGGGACTTTGGAAGTTAATTGATACTACCATCTTTCTTAGCCATGGCTGAATCAAAAGTTAAATATGCTAGTAGAAAGTATCTCAAATAAGGCTCTTAGAAGCAAATCATGTGTTAGGTACCGTAGCATCTGGCAATTGTTGTGAATTTTGTTGGGCCTTTCAAGACACGTGAATGGGAAATGAATAGGAGTTTCTTTATTTTCGAAAAAATACTAGAAAAAAAAGAATGCAATTTGAATGGGAATGACTCCATTTGGGCGTAGCGCTCCCTACCACAGATTTTTTCATACCCAGGACTCGAACCCGAGACCTTTGGTTAAGGGAGGAACAACCCATCTACTGCATCACACCCTTTAGTGGTTGACAACAATATCAATTGTACTAAAAGTTTTAAAAAAATTGATTTGATCCCTGGCACCTCTTTGTAATTTTTTGTTTTTTTCCTTTTAATTTATTTATCTTATTTTTAATTTGTTATGTATTTAAAATTAAATAAAAATTACTTTAAATTAAATTAATTAACGACTTAAGTTTTTCGAAACACATATAAAATATTTGTTTAACTCTCAAAATTCTATTAGTGCTACATAGATTGGATAGATGAAGTAAGATGAGAAAATTGAAGGAAAGGTGTCTTTTAAGTCTTGAATGAATGATTGGTGACATTAACCAACAGATAGGTCAAACATCATTAGGAAACTTGATTAAGTTAATTGTGGACTTGATTAATATTTTCAAAACTTTCTAATCTATTCAAAAATACAAATCAACCCAACTCACACCCCTCTTCAATCCTAAAGAACCACTCTCTCTCTCCAGCTTCTTCCAACCAACAGTTCTGCAAAATCTCCCTTCAACCTCTAGCGACAAATAGTCAGGTGAGTTTTTTTTTTACTTTCAACCGTCAATCGACGTGAATACTTCTCTAGCGACAGCAACTTCGAGTTCTTCGTCCTCCCATTTCCTTTTTCACTGGTAAAAAATTATGAAGAAACAGAGGAACTTAAGTTAACTACTCTTCTGGTATTGAAATGTGGATTGAATAAAACCCTAATTTTTGGCATTTTTACATTTTTTTCTCGTTGTCGTACTGTTGATTCAAATTTGTTGGTGATTTTTTGTCATAGTTGATGTTCTTAGTGTGTATATGTGTGTGTAATATGTTGTGTTGCTTGGTTGATTTGTTGTTTATCTTGGTAGAAATGGTATTGCAACAGTTGAAATATCTGATGTAATAGATGAAACATATGATGCAACAGATGAAAATCTGATGCAACAGATTAAAAATCTGATGCAACAGGTGAACAAT
>NC_061118.1:164137816-164169266 GCF_002878395.1 Capsicum annuum
TTTACCTTGAAGGTCATCTCTACTCTCCTATTGCAAGTACAAATCAGGAACACACTTGTGCTAAGTGTGTTATATAAGTCAGAAGTTTTAACTATGAGATTCTTACCTTAGAGCATAGAGACTTTGAATAATTCGAAACTTGTTTGAACTAAACATTAAAGTGGAAAATATGAGAAAAAGGTTTTCATAATTCAAGTAGTACCATATCCTGTGATTAGTTGTGAAATCAGAAATTTCACTAAGTGAGTTCAAAATACAAAAAAGCAAATATACAATAAGTAAAAGGGGGTTCAACATATATTGTATATATATAAAAGATAATTTTAATTATGTATAAAAATGTAAATTTTCATCTAGAAAATTTGGTTGAACCCCTCAATGTACCTGGTTCTGCCCTACCCACGATGGATTAATACTAACCAAATTAAATTGAGTAATTAGAGCACAACTATTTTGCGATAGAATCTAATAAAATATTTTTGTAGGTTAAAGCATATCAAATTCAGAATTTGTAAATCTAATTAAAAGCAATATTGTTTAACAACAATATTACACTTGTGTTGACATGTAATTGGAATCAATATATATATATATATATATATCTTAAGCCATCCTATGTGGTTGTAGTTATTTAATTTGTATTCTTTATATTCGATCTTCTTCTTTATTCTTCTTGGAATAGTGCTGTTTCAAAAAAGGAAAGAACAAATCTTGACAAATGAAGAGATATCCCCAATCATTTGGGTAGCTACCAACAAAAACTCAAACCAAAAAATATAAACAACATAACTAGTGAAATTTCAGAAGTAGGATCTGAAAAGGTAAAGTATGCCTACCTTGACACTACTTCGTGGAGGTAGAGATCCCAAATCATTGTAGAATCTAGTCGAATGTCAACTCTCTCATATGAATCATTACTGCATAGAGATTCTTAAAAATTTGAAATGCAAAAAGTTGATATTTTTTATGACTTATGCCTATGCTAAGATTTAATCTAATTTATCAATAATTTTAAAAGAGGCTTACCTTTTCATATGTAGTACATAGAACTGAAACAACAACAAACCAAAGAAGAAACATAATAAAAGAAAATAACATAATATGAAAACAAACACCAAGATAATATGAAAATAAGACAATTATATAGATAAAAAGATACTGAAAACATTAAAAAACCACAAATAATGTTTTATAAATGTTATAATCATTTTGTGAATTAGCATGTTGAAGAATCTTTGTACTTTTTCCTCTTTTCCTACAAAAATCTTCTTTGTTGGATGTTGATGATTTTCATGAATACAGTAGGTGATGATCAAACAACTATATAGACTTATATATTAAACTAATTTCGTAACCCATTTTTTCTTTATCTTCATAACTCCCGCCATATTTAATGAGTTTAGTTTATTACAATTAAAAGCATATGGTTTAATGTGGCATTTCTATCCTCCATTGTTGTTTTGTAAAGAGAAAGACGATCAATTTTTACGGGAGAAGATGAAGAGCATATAGTCATTAATAAGTGTTAATGTGTAGTTTAATAAAAATAATTCAACTATTTAATACCTAATATAAGCTAAACTAATAGGAGGGAGGAAAAAAATGCAAAAAAGGAGAAAAAAGATAAATAGCATTAGAGGTCTCTAAGGCATGCTACATAGGATGGGTTAAGATCCTCTTATATATATATATATATATGATTATTCAAATTGAATTTCAATCGATACTTTTTGGAGGTTTTTCAAAATTTATGTCCTATTTAATTTATAACTCCTAAAATATAAAATATTTAACACTTCTCGATCAATTATAATTTTACTTTAAATAAAAGAAAAACTCTACAACCAATTCTATTTGAGTAAAATTTTCTGGGTTTCATTAGTGTGCACCGAAAGCTTAATTTTTTTTGTGCAGTTACAAACGTTTTCCTTATGCAAACAAATACAGAAAAATTAAAAACAAAGAAATCACCTCTAGCAAGTCCTGATTTTCTTCCTCTATTGTAGTTATATTAATTGTTAATGTTCTTATTTTTTTCGTACTTGAAATCTTGGTTTCGAATTTTCTTTGTATTTATTTTTCAGATTGACTACTAACCGTCTTTTATGTTTCTTTGTATTTATTTTTCAGACTGACTACTAACTGTCTTCTATGTCATATTATATTGGTGTTTGTTTGTATCATAAAAGAATTTCTAACTACCTTGTGGTATCGACGTTTTAAGTTACCAAGAGGTAATTAATTATTATTTACCAAAAAAATAACGATTCTCTATTATTTTCTTATTTTATTTTGATTAAAACCGTCTTCTTGCAATATTCATTATCATTATTCCTTCTGCTTTTCTTTATTTCTTTTAGTCAATAGTTTAAAGCTTATATACGAACTATACATAATCAAAATTGACAATGAATTCTTCTGTTTGATAACTTTTAGCGATGTTTGTCATCTAATTGAAAATTTTTGATCGAAAATTGGACAAACTAAGTATGTTGGCGCTGATTGGAGTAGCTAAAAAAATCAATGGTTTATCCCTTTTCTTTTTTACTCTTTGATTAAATAAAAATCTTCAACCTTTTGAAATTAGTTATTGTAACATGAAGTTAGTCCATATTTTCATGATATGTTATAGAATAAATTAGTTTTTAGTTGAGAATAGAGGTGAGGGTGAAGAGGAAACCTCGAAAAATCAATAAATATTTACTTTAATTTTTTTTGGATAGTGTAGATAGAATAATTATACAAAAAGGCCAATTTAAATATTATAGGTTCCGTTCAGCTTTTTGAAGTCTTGAAATATTAATTTAAAAAAAAATCATAAAAGTAAAATATAAAATCAAGTCTTAATTTGTGTTATTAAATTATGATTTCGTTGATTGTGCTTGAGGTAACAAAGACTATTATATTGAGGAATATTTTCAGTGGATCTTTGTGTCAAGGGTCTACCAATAACAACATAGATCGTGTAAGGTCTACGTATAGTCTATTCTTTTCAAAACTCACTTTTTAGGGCTACAATGAATTGTGTTGTTAGTGGATTATAGTTTCTTTTTCTGTTGCTATGCATTATTTTATTGCTACATATTGTTTTTTATACATTTATTTGCCTCTTAAAGATAAAAAGAGGAAAAAAAAAAAAGATGAGTAGAACGAGTTAGCCTTTAAATCTCAAAAAGTACATGGACACAACTCCAAATCAAGTTGAATGTCAATTGTTGAGTTGTGGGAACTTTTCCAAAATTTGATCAGTTCACGAATTTGTTTATTGACAACATTGAGGCCAATGCATTCATAAAAATGTGATCGACATGTGGTGATTCGGGGTAATAGCATGGTGACGATTGAAGAACTTGAGTCGGATGTCTGAATACAGTCATACGAATGAGCTGATTATTAGAGTAAATAATAACTTATTATAATTATCTAACTGTATTAATAATGTTATAAGAATTATTTGCATTATTAATGTATAAGATTCAAACTTTTTTTTTTTAGAATATTGCTTTGTGTGGATGAGATGAAAACGAAAATGACGATTGGTGAACATGTATGCATATTTGGGGAGGACAAAGGAACTCCTTCTGCAATATCATTTCTTAGTGAATGCTTAGCCAACATCTGACTTCTAACTACTCCCATTAAATTTTTTTTTTATAATTCGATAAATAAATAAAATAATTAAAAAAAATATTTTGTGGCGAGTGATCTTGTGGAGCAATGATAAAGTTATTTTTGTATCACCTATATATATAGTCACAAGTTTGAGCCGTAAAATTAGCTACTAATATTTGTGTCGGATTATGCCAGCTATATTAACTTTCTTGGGATGCAATTCTTCTCGGGACCATCAACAAGAGTTGAGTTGTGGAATCTACTATTGGCGCTTACATCAATATAAATTCTATCCAAGTTCGATGATTTATGAACATGTAGTGTCTCCTTTCTTTGTCTTATGATATGTGATATTTGACTGAATGTTTTTGGGTTTTTTTTCTTCGAGGACCTGAAGAATTTATATGAGTGAATTCAATAGTCGGAAAGTAAATCTTGCAGTATTCACATCCATAGCGGCGAAAAATTTGACTTTATGTACTATAAAAGAGAGAAGAATTTGAAATTCAAGGAGTGATCTAATTAATTTGGGAGAAATGAAGAATCTATTGTATATAATAGACATGTAAATTTATTATATAGTACAACAAAAAATGCTATGTTGACATCAACATTGGCCTCGATTTTCTTTATTTTGTTGCTTGTAACTAATAATACATTTTCTTTGATTTTATATTTTTTTGAATATGATTAACTGACTACAGTTGATATTCTCTGATTCTTGCATAGATTTAGATATTTTCAACATAATGGAGGAACTAAAGATAAGGTGGCTCTCTAATTTTGTGTATTACCACATCATGCTTTGTGGGTCCAAAATTAAATATTGTATTAGATCCAAACATCAATTCAGATTGTGTTATTTTATTATTATTTTTTACTTGGCCATTTTATTAAGATCACATTCCTATGCAAATTAGTAGTAATATTAAAAAGAATTGAGTTTGTGATATGACTAGGAGACTTAAACTACATAGTGTCTTTAAGCCATGAAGAAACAAGGCTTATCTTAGAGGATAATAATTGATACTCTCTTCTGAAAAAGGTTTTGAGTCGGGGCTCTATCTAAAACAACCTCTTTATCTCACCTCTAAGGTGGTGGTATGTACTGTGCACACTTAACCTCCCCAAATTTCATTTTGTGAGAATATACTGGATATATTGTTGTTGTATTCTCTTTTTAAAAAGGATCACGTATGATATAGAAATATAATTTAAACTTTTAACTTCATTAATAATCTATATAATAAACAAAATTGACCTTTTACTTTTTTCCACCGATGAATTGGAGTCTATCAATGTCGAAAGTTAATGATCAAAAATAATATACGTAAAACACATGGATGTAGTTCAATCAATAAATATTGAATTTGTAGCCAGAGATGCTTTACACACTCAAATTAATGTATTCCTCAATAAGATTGTGAAGCAACTACAAGCTCGTGGATACAGACCAAATACAACTTCCTACTATATGACGTTGAAGATAACGAGAAGGAGAGCGTGGTTGGATATTGCAGTGCTTTTAGACTTATGAACATACCATCTGAAAGGACAATTCGGATTGTGAAAAATTCAGAACATGTGATGATTGTAATGTAATCGTAAAGTTCATATCAAATTTGTATGACGTAAAAATAATAATTAAGCATAGGAATCATTTTCATCATTTTAAGAATGGATATAGCTTGTAATGACTATTGGTGTTACAAGTGAAATTGTCAAAATATAAATAAGATAATGGTTAAAATAAACACACTTGCGCTATTCAAGTTGGTACTACTCCTCTCCTTAAATAGAGGTCTCAATTTTGAATTTTGGATATTAAAAAATTTCTTGATAGGGAGATTTATCTTTGAATAGCCTTACCAGGCAAAAATTTAAATTAATCTCTCACCAATGCGAGTATCAAAATAAGAGACAACTAAACTAATGACTCATATACTTGGCCCTATGCTGATCCAAATGTCATAGATAGTCCAATAAAGTACTTGAAGTAAAAGATTCATGTGATTGACGACACATAGCAAAATATTCACTCATCGGAAGGAGACGTTCTTGAAAATAAATTAAAATCAGTTGAGTATGATTATTAAATCAATTACATTAAAAATTATATGTTTAAATTCATGATTTACTGTAGTTTTTGTGAAAAAAAAATCATGTTTGACTTTATAATAAGGGTAGTATCATCACTAATATAGACGATACAAAAATAAGTATTGAAATAATATTTCTGACATGATTGACCAACAAAGGTTGTAAGGATATTAATATGATAGCTAGGCCAACTTTTTGTATACTTCAATATCTATTTTGTACTTTAGAGAAATGTTTGCAAAATTTTATATGAAATTCAAACCTATTATTTTAAAACCTTAAATTCAATTAGTAAAATTTGCCAACTTTTATAATGGATTATAATTAGATATTCGAATAATAATTAAATCTTTTACTAAGAAAGTCTTAATTTATAAAAACTTTTGATAAAAGCATCTCAATTTTATGCAAATCTATTTTATTTTTATGTTAAAAAAATTGTTAAATCAGCCTTGAATAAAATTGTGGAAGCGATAAAATTGGAAAGCCACTATAATGAATAGAGATGCAATCATTGTTTTAATGTTGTCCTATGCAAATTAAAATTTGGACACATGCTTGGAGAAGTTAATTTATATGATTTTATGTAAATTATAATTGGGAAAGATATTGTTAGAGGTAAATAATTTTGTTTCATTAATTCGCATTGTAGTGTTTTGACATTTGGTATCTCAAATTATTTTGCTCAAGCATGATTTTGTTTTTCGATTTAGATAAATATGGATACTTGTACTTATTTTGTTCTCCCTTCTTCACATTTTGATTTGAATTGTCATAAATATTTCATTTATAGCAAATGATAGCGTCTAATACTATAAGATTTGGTCAAAAAACTTTATTTTTTTTAGAAAAAAGAGGCTTCAAGATTCAAAAGTGTAAAAAAAAAAAAATTATTTAGTGTTTTAAGTTAATAAATACTTATAAAATACAGAGTCCAATGATATCATTTAAATAAATGTAGAATTTATTTTAATGTTAATTGCTACTATTTTAAAATAATTTTCTTTTATATATAATTTTATAAGTTGACGTGAGATACACGTGACCCTGAGCTAGTATATATATAAAAGAGAAACATAGAGAAGGTGATATGGCACCTTTCTATGAATTTCTTTCATATTTATCTATTTTTTTCTTTTTTGGGACATTTTCTCACATTTATTTCAATTATTTTATTTTACAAACTCATCTTCTTAATTCATATCTTCATTACATAAATTCCACTTTTAATTAATATTAATAATGTTCACAACTCTCAAACATTTCATATTCACAATCATCAATTAAGCAATTTCAAATAACTGCTTGTCTTAGTAATCAATGTAATATACTTGGCATTAATAGCAATAAAATACAATTAAGATAGAGTAGCTCACGTAGCAGCATATTTGTCCATTTTGCAGTAAATTATAAAATAACCTCATTTATTATTGCATAGATTTCTTATTATTTATTCTATTTTTTTGAATTTTTTATTATTAATTTCAAGTTGAAAAAAATTCCACACTCTTTAAATTATTAATTTTGAATTAAGATTTTTAATGCACCCAATAATCTCTATCATGAGTGTAAGGAAAGTTGAAGAGACTTTGGTTACGAAATGCCAATTAATTGTAAAATTATGAGTGTTAAAATATACTTTAATTTCAAATAAATCTTTTCTTAATTTTCAATCTTTCACAATCAATATAGGTTCAAGCTACATATATATTGTCCATAGAAATATCAAATATCCAAACTACACTATATGATGAGTTAATAATAATTTCTCATTTTCACACATTCTTTTTATGTTGTTGAAATTAGAGAATCAATTAAATATTTAATATTCTTGATAGTGAGCAATTGGTTGTTGATACTGTGTTGCTGATAGACAGATAAATTAATTTTGTGCTCTGATTTTTTTTTAATTTCTACATGAATTTGTGTTAATTTTTTGTGAAATAATTTGTGTCAATTTGTTCATATGTATCCTATATTATAGAAGCTAAAAGTTATGTTGAATTCTTTAATCCTTAATTGAATAATTTCTCTTTCAGTTTGTGTATTACAGAAGCTAACAATTATATGAATGGATGATGAGATTATGAGTTTTCGCAGGACAAAGTAACATATTCTTTTATATTTTTATGTTGCGAAGAAATAATTTTGGCTATTTATCCATTTATGCCTCAAATATTGTTGTTAAAGTTCTATAGATTTACAAGTTTTCACGAATTGTTAGTCAATTAAGTAGTACAACTATCTTCTTAATTTGTGTAAAAATGTTATATGTGATTATTGATTGTAAAATGTTATATGTGATGATTGATTGTTTTATTTGTTTTGTGTCATAAAACTATATATTGTAGTGTCATAAAGCTATGACTATAAAGCAATATATTATTTTGTGTCATAAATGATATAGATACTATAGGAGTTTTTACTATTAGATTCATATTGTTTGTATCTTTTAAAATGATAGTATATTTCAGAATTACGAATTATATTCTTTTATTTTTATTTTTTTTTTAGTAAAAACATGAGTTGGGGGGGGGGGGGGGGGAGGGGAGACGAGAAAGTGATTATAAGGTGAGAAATCAAATACACACTAATAAGATGAAAATTCATTTAGCCAATCAATTGAACTATTAAATTCTCAAAATAAAAAATATTTCTTCTCTTCATCCCATTTTCCAACTTCATTTTTGATATAATATGAATTAAATAATGTAGTTACAAAAATCACAGAGATTTTTAAGAGTGTCACCTCAATTAATTCGAGGTAGCAATTATGTCTTATGAAAAATGTCCACGTGCAATAAATCTCCAAGTTTACAAAATTATGCACCCATCACAAAATTAACGGCCAAGAGAAGAAAAACAAAGAAAAAATGATTTTGCTTCTACGAACTCATTTCAATACACTTTATCATTAATTTTAATAATTTTTCTTCTCATATGGAAAAAATAATTATTTTACAGTTAATAGAATTCTAAAAAATAATCCTAGAGACAAAAAATAAAAAATAAAAATTAACGTAATAGACCATAAGGTTAGATGACAATCTTCTTATTTTAAATTTCATTTTTTTGTTTACCTCATTTTAAACATCTCAAAAAAATTTAAATATAAGCAATATATATATATATATGTGTGCGCGCGCGCGTGCGCGCGTAGTTATTATCTCCAATAACAATTACTAATAAATATTTTTATTTATAATAATTGAGCAATATTTATATAAGATATTTAAGTATAAATGAGAAGTTAGAGATGATACATTATTTTTCTTTCTCCGTATTCATCCTCAAATGAAAAGATATGATTCATCTTCTCAGATTTTATCATTGTATAAATATATATGATTTTATCATTGTATAAATATATATAAGGGCTTAATTATCGCGTGAAACGCGTACTCGTTCATTAGTTGTGTAATAGTTGAGCTAACGTAAGGGTGATTGATGTCAGTACATTGTGCGGTTTGTCTTTGCACGCCTAAGAAATTAGTATTAAGAATTTAATTTTTTTTCTTAAATCTGCATAGACCTGTACCGTCAGAGTGCCTGATTTTTTACTATTATTTTAAAGGCTTGTTGAATCCTATTTGTATTCTAACAAGAATTAGCTCGGTAATAAAATTGTTTCCTTTTTCAACCTTAACAGCAATTAAATTTTGTGTCGGAATTATTTAAGACGATTTGCCTTAATTGGCGTTTGACATGAGTAAGGAATAAAAACATACAAAGGCTTTCGAGTTATATAAATATATGAATTGGGTCTCTTTAAGCCTGTATAGAATTCTTTCTCATCATGTTGGAGATGGAGTCCTATGCATCAATTTCACAGTCAGGACTCAGGAGAGGAAAAATAAATCATTGTGTTCAATCATCTACAAGGAACAAATTGATGTTAACAAGGCCGGGATATGGTGCCTGGCTCGTTGGGATGACTCGGGTTTTTTTATAGACGACCATTGCTTTTTGTGGCACATCAAATGCCACACCAAAATCGACCTCCCTAACTTCAGCTACTTCAAATACTGGAAAACAACGCTGCACAAGTGTGTTATTACCCCTTCAATTCATGAATATTTTGATAATTATCCCGAAGATGATTATTTTTGCAACGTCTCCCTCTTCTATCCGGAGGATTCTTATTGTCTAATTTGCGCTCCCCCTTTTTATAAAAAATGGGTAAAGGTAAAACTTTACGATGATAGCCGGATGCTCGATGCTGTCTCGTTCTGTAAAGATGAGAAAGTATGTACTCTGTTCAGGAATGGGAAACTAGGCATAATGCACATGGTCCCCGAATTAAGTACTTGTCTGTCTCCTGTCACATTCAGGGCACCAACTGATGCAAATAGTGAATATCAGATGATGCAGTTGGTTTCGTGGAAAGACCAGTTGTTTCTCGTTCAGCAAAAATTTGGATCACCTTCGGTCTTGGAGGTTTGGAAGGCCGACTTTGAAACACAACAATTCAACAGGGTATTCAATTTGGACGGATTTATCATTTTTCTAAGTCGAGGATTCTCCGCTGCAACTTCTTCATCCCTACCTCAAGAAAAAAACCATGTCTATTTCACCCAAAACAATGATCATTGCACTTTATATGCCTTCCACATTGGCGATCAAAGCGTCTCACCCACAAAGCAATTTCGTATCTTTAATCGTCAGAATTCTATTCCTCTAATCGCCAGGTCAGTATGCGCCAAAAATATTGATAGCAGTACTGGAAAGGGCAAGGTGAAAAAGCTGTCATCCTCTTCCGAGTGTGGTGTCAATACTACTGTCAATTGCCGTAATAGTAATCCGGCAGACAACAACATTTGCGTCCATCTTACTTTAGACCTTCAAAAGGAAATTTCTCGTTATCTACTTTCTCAAGACGCATACATGAATTTCCGCTTGGTGTGTAAATTATGGAGATCCATTGCTCCTCCGTTACGTTGGAAGGTGGTTGATCACGCGGCTCCTCCTCCTGCTCCTGATCAAGAATCCATGTGGTTTCTATCCCTAAACCAAAATGATGGTTTGTGCACCTTTTATAATCCCTTTAGAAATTTGAATTGTTATATGAGCAACCATGATTTAGTAGGGTGTGAAATTCGGTATGCAAAAGATGGTTGGCTTCTTGTTTCTAAGGGAAAGTCTCTCTTCTTTCTCGAGCCTTTGCCTTCAAGTAAGAAAATAATCCATCTGCCACAAAGAACAGAGGACTATTTGTGTGACACACTGTCATTCTCAGCTTCTCCAACTGATTCTTCTGCCTGGGTGATCTTTGGTATAACTTGTTTAGACCTCAATCAAGTTAGGATATCATATTTGAGAGCAGGGGATGATAAATGGATTAGTATGACAATGGATAATGAAGTGTCTTTCCTAATTTCATGTTGTAGTCCTGTCTACTTTGGTGAACAGTTTTGTGTCATAAGCTTTGACGGTAATGTGGGTACCTTTGGCTTCTTAAAAGACGGAAGCCCTTACTGGGTGATCCACGAATTTTTTCTACTATATTCACCTCGTTTTTCTTCTTCCTCCCGTCTTTTTTTAGTTCAACAAGATCAAAATATGCTATATTCAGTGATTGTGACGCAACAACAGAATGTTCGTGTTTATGAACTAGACTTTGGAGGGGATGAAAGGGTTAAATTAGTAACAGAAGTCAAAAATTGGCATTTTTTCATTAGCGAAACCTCATCTGTTGCTGTCTGTGGCATGAACGTAAATGTGGATGATTCAGCAGTTTTCTTCCCCAGTTTCAACGTTTGCAACGATTATATTTACTACTCCTTGGAAGATGCTGTATTCAAAGTATTGAAAGACAATGGCACTCATAAAGGGCAACAAAAAGAGCTTCTGAATCGTGTTTGGATCCGCTGTGAACTGGCTCCTTTCTATCACCAACCACATTGCAAAGCCGAGCAAAATATTTCCATGGTTGCTGACGATTGATACAACATATCTCTGTATTCTCTATTTATTTAGCTGCTTCTTTTATGGATAATTTGCATACTGCAATTTTTTCATTATCTTTTTTGAGAAAGTCCACTTCTAAAACAAAAAGCCGAAGAGGCTAAATAGCTAATTAACGCCTAAACATTATTTTATGACTGTTACACGTTTGGTCAGTACAAGCACATATACACAGTTCTGGAAAGAACATATGGTCAACTGGAGGTCCTAATCACTAACAGTGTCTTGGTCACTGAAGGTTCAATATAGCTTCTATATATCACCGACATTGAGGAACTTTGGAAGTTAATTTTTCGTAGCCATGGCTGAATCAAAAGTTAAACATGCTAGTAGGTAGTATCTCAAGTAAGGTTCGTAGAAGCAAATCATGTCTTAGGTGCCGTAGCATCTGGCAATTGTTGTAGATTTTGTTGGGAAAGAGACGTGAATGAGAAATGAATTGGTTTTTCTTTATTTTCAAAACATAGATAAGTAAACCCGTGCTATGCACGACCCAGCATTTAACTCTGATGAGTTGAACATTCAAGTAAATTTATCAGTAGCAACTTTCGATATTTCTCTTGATCCAATAGCTACAGATGTTGCAAAAGATTTCTTTCTTTCTGAAATGGTCAAAAATAAATTGTCATATCATGCTATCTAAATAATATAGACACATCGTGATCATGATCATGATGAGAAGTGAAGCGGCTATCTCCATTAGTGACGATGCTACGATACGTGATATTTGTGGAGTATGCCTATGCTCCAAGATGCATCCAATAAGGCCGACACATTAATCTTCTTGGGCTCTCAGCTCCATCAGTTGAGCCGTATCGAGCTTCACAATCGAGCTTCACAGTAAAATGCAAGATGATATCTGAAGGACCAATGCAAAATCGGTCCAAAACTGCATTCACAAAATTATTATACTTTTTATGCCTGTCTTCACAATAACCTGACACGTAATACCTCTAACATATGAAGTCGATCCATCTAGAAGCACCTTATTCTTTCAGTCTGACAGAAATAAAATAGTGTTTTATTTTCAGTTCCCATCACGACATAGTGCATAACAATAACAATCTTCAAACTATACTTCTTGTTTTTTACCTTGTTTTTTACCTTGAGAAGGCTAATAATCTTGAAATCTAGAAACCTGATCAAGAAAATAAATTAAATTAAAAGGAGTTATTTATCAAGGTTGAATATATAGATAGAGTGCAAAGTGAGAACTTCTTAAGGAAGGACACTAAAGAATGACAATTAACGAAGCATCTTAATAAAAATGTTACTTATATATAAGTACATCTTAAGCTTAATGATCTTGGAACAAAATTAATCCTAAATACAAGACGAAACTGAATATCAGAAAGTCAATTGTAATATCCCGTACTTTTACATAACTTAAATTCGTCGCAAAAATGTCCAAGACTTTCTTTAAAGATGGATACGCTTTTATACATGTGGAATTTTTAAGATTTTGACTTTTCATTATGTGAAAAATTGAATAAGCCTTCCATCGATAAAAAATTTGCCCAAATCCGAAAAAAACAGTGTGCCACCTGAGCTATCAATGCGTCGCGGAGCATGCCAAAATGGCAATCGTCAAAATCCAGTGAGCCTCCGTGATTATGGCGCGTCGCGCCAAGGCTCAAATTCAAAATTGTCCTTTTCCAGTATTGCAACGTGATTTCACCGCATCGCGCCACCATGAAATTTCTCAGTTGTCATTTCTCAGAGACACGACGCGATAGCGCTGCGTCGTACTAGCCTGCCAGATCAAAAAATTTTGACGAAAAATAAAAGTTTCGTTCAAGGTTAAATGGGTCATTTCCCATGATTTTATTCCGCCCAGATGTGGGATTTAAGCCCTAGAATCGTTTTAAGTCATTCATTATTCACTTTTCTCCAAAAATCAAAAGGTATTCTCTCTAAAAAAAATAAACCCTAGCTCTCAAGAATCAAGGTCAATCTCAAGAAACCCAACCAAGAACTCCAGGAACTTATCAATTAAGGTATGTTAGATGTTGATTCATGGGTTCCTTCCATCCATAAAATTCAAGAATCTTTTTTAAACTATAAAGATTGTATATTTATGAGTTTTCATGATTTATTTGAATTGAAGATCATGTTCATGTTGTTGTTGGGTTTTAATTCATGTTTTAGATTATAAGTTTTAAGATTTGATCCTAGTATGTGATGACTTATATAATATTCATGATAAACCCTTAAATTTGCAAGTGAGTTGATGTAGCCATGATGATTTGGATGTATTGCTTGTTGTATGACCAAAGCATGTTCCCCATATGTTTGATAAAATGCCTATGCGAATGAGATAGTCATTATAGCATGTTGACAAGAAATCCCCAATTATGTGTAAGTTAATGCATGCCAAGTGTTTGTTGAAAGGCCTTAGTGAATGAATTATGATATGTTAGCATGCATTCCTATTCATGTGCAAGCTTATGACTTCCAAGTGCTTGATGAAATGCTTTATTGATTGTATTACGAGTGATAAACTATTGTCATGTTATTCAAGAATTGTCATGTCTTATATTATCCATGTTATCGAGTCTTGGGGGTATTTATACACGATAATTTAGCTGACTGTCTAGAGCCAGTGTCAATTTTTAAGATACTCTAAATCAAGACACAATCCATAGAACTCAGTCAGTCATAGAACTTAGGAAAATTCAGTAATCTCAGTATCAGTCCACTCCAGTTTCAGAAATCAGTTCATAACTCAGTAGCATTTAGTCAGTTAACAGAATTCGATAGTATTCCATCACTCAACGGAGCCCAGTGAACTCAGTTAGATCAGTTAGGCAACATGATCAGTATCAGATTCAGTCCAGTACAGTCTAAGAATCAGTTTAGTATCTATTCAGTTGGGATTAGGATTCAGCACCGAGCGAGGGCAGGGATGACGGCTTCCCCGTTAGTTAGGCAGAGTCGTTAGTAGTAGTCCCTGTACTCCAGAACTGCGTAGCCAGCACAGGATGAGGAGTCACCCGTTAGATTAGGCATGACTACCTCCAAGGGGTCACTTGTTAGATTAGGCTTGGCTCCGCCGAGGTGTCACCCGTCAGATAGGCTTGGCATCCTGGTCTTAGTAGATGTCTTTACCCATGGCACGGTACTGACACCCTTCCAGTTGGGGTTACAGGTTAGACCCCACTAGTTCAGATAAGGGACATGTCGGTTAGATGACTACCTCTCACAGTCTCAGTTTCAGACTCAGTCTTCAGAACAGAACTCAGTTCAGTATTACAGAAATCAGGACTCTCAGATACAGTCACTCAGCTCAGTAAAGAACTTAGATATTTCCATAGATTAAGAGATCACGCACTGGATAGGCTTGATCTTAGATTCAATCAATCATTTTCATTATCAATAGATTCAAAGATCACTTGCCAGATAGGATTGATCTCAGATTTAGTATTGCTCATGCATATAAACCCCTGCAGTCAGTCTTACCTCATCTAACATACCAGTACATTCTCACGTACTGATGCATACTTTTCTCTTGCGCTATGGTGTCTCATACCATAGGTTCAGACGCTCGGGATCCAAGCACCCTTAGCAGCTCAGATTCAGCCAGCAACAATAGACTTAGCAATGAGTCCTCATCATTCGAGAATGTTCCTTATTTCCTTATTGCATTAGATTCAGTATTTTTAGTAGACGGAGTTAGTTGGGGGATTGTCTCATCAACTCCACAACTCAGACAGTTTTAGAGGCTTTTCAGACTAGATGTTGTGTTTTAAGTTTTGATATTGTTATGTCTTATACCGTTGTATTTCAGTTTTGAACCTTATGGCAAGTTTTCCACCAAATTTCCGCATTATTCAGTATTATTATTTAGTTATTGCAGCAGGTTCCTGTTAAGGGTTAGCTTGTGGTCCTTCGGAATTACGAGCAGCGTGTAGAGTTCGAAATTCAGAATCCGGGGCGTTACATCAATAAAAACTCCATCAATGCAAGCTATCCCAGTCAGAATAGTCAATCCCAATCATATTATTACAACACCACAATATCTAGTGTAATTCCACAATTAAGGTTCGAAGATGGTAGAGTATATGCAAACCTTACCGCTATATTGAGAGGTAAAGATACTATTTTCGATAGACCCTTCTTTGGCTAAAAGATCTTAAGAATTCTTATACTGAAATAGCAGAAGTACCTCTTTGGCTCCAGGAATCTCAAAGATGGACTTTGGACTGTCATCACATATATAAATCAGGAAAGAACCCGTTTTTTGGAGTACATCTCATGTATGCAATATTTCCATGCTTCTCCATATCCTTCTGAAATTGAGCAGTTTGGCCCATAATAACACTTGAATCCATATAATCCTACAGTAGAAACACAAAGAAGGCTTTAGAACCTTTTTCCAAGGACTGCTAATAATACAAGGTGTAGTCCAACAAACAATTAAGAGACTAACAAATAAAAGGAAAATGTGCAATTAGATGCAATAATGAAAGTAATAAAATATGTATCAATAGCCTTTGCAAAAGTAATAAAATTTGTGCTAAAGTTCTAATATAGTATCACTTCACTTAAATCACACATGATGTGAGAAATCATAAAACAAAATAGACATCGCAAATCTAGAATATGCAGGTATAGCTTGGGCGGCCATCTGGCTGTCCTTCAACTCCTATTTTTCGACTTTGTTACAATTGAGAAGAACAGAGGTAAAAGCCTGAAACATTTACCGGATACGATGGATCTTGTACAACTATAGTCACATTAGACCCAAAAAGAACCTGATATACAGTCAAGAAATTCGAAAAGCTATTAGTGGAAGTAGGTGGCTGTAATTTGAAAAAGATGAATAAATGCAGAGAAAACCAAACCTGAAGTCGAGATATATCACTTTTGGCCAGAAACAAAGATCTTATCTTCATCTAATCCTACATTTCCATAATAGGTAGAAGAAGCAATGGAGGCTTTAAGTTGCTGCTCAAGCACAAAAAATCAATGACTATTCTTAGAATTGTTCTGACAGCTGACTTTACATTTAAATCATGAATTACATGCTATGAAAGATATGGTGACCAAAGAGTGATTTTCTCTTATGCCTATCTTAAATAAGGTCCAAGATAACCATACTTGACAACACCCAAACATGAAGCATTTCATTTCTCTTTTTTTAAGAATTGGTAGGCAAATCAAGAATTTGTTGAATAAAATGCTAATTACATGGCAGTAATAGATCATTGTTGATATTATGTATGGAAATGCTTTTAAGCACTTCAGAAATTTCAACTGTACATCCTTTCCTACATTATGACAAAAGAGGAACTTTCCACTTCTATAGCATGGACTGCTTGATAAAGAACATTGCAGTGTATTTGAGGAAAGAAAACGAGGAAATGAAAAAAGAAATTAGTATAAAAAGAGGAAAGACGAACTATCAGTTCACATGCCAAATACCATTTATTCTTAAAAGAAAGACAATAAATAAGAAATGGATGATAAGGAATAGAAATAATATCATTTTACAGAAATATGTGGGAGTCCTAAAAATATGAAAATGCCCATAAAATTTAGCAATAGTACGATTTTGCTATTGATCGTCCTCAACTCACCTTTCTAAACCAAAGGTACATCGAGGGATGCCTTTTCGATTATATCCATTGCAGGAGCATCAACCACATCCGCAATTATGCCAGAAGCAGAGAAGTCCTTAAAACTGGAGAGGGCGGAGCACTATAACTCTTGAGCTTAGTCTCAGGTTCCTCCATCCTATTTAACGTTCTTCGGATGATTGCCTCCCATTTTGGAACTGGCCTTCTATTTTCTGCTCCTAGTACATTTTCAGCATTCAAAGGGCCCACCTCTTGAAATCTGTAAACAACAGAACCAAACTGTTTAGGTTGAACTCATTTATGTATTTTAGTTTTCAACAACCAACATGTTTCAGGTCATATACAACTACATTTAAAAGGGGTCAATTCAGCAAATCTCTACCCCGAAAGTTAGCTCAAAAGCTGAAGATTGCCCAAGTTATATAAAGAAACCACCCATCCCCTAAGAACCCTATGTAGGACTTTAACATAGACTTACTACACAATGGATTGCACATGAGCTAAGAATAACAGGAAAGCTGCCACACAGTCAATTGACAAGTGCCTAAAATCATTGTGCATAGGCAAGAATATAGATGTCTGCTGGTTCTTGCATAAAAAGCCACTCATCAATTTCTAGATCCTCATTTGGAAGTCTTCCCGCCATATTCCAAGTGTCGATGGTAACTCTGTAGAAAAATCATGCCACATATAAATCTCAAAACTCTTCCAACCGGACTTTAGGTCTGAATACAGCAAACCACCATGTAATTGATTGTAAAGACAAACCTCACTTCTTTCGTGTTAATATATTGAGTTCTCAAAGTTTCTAATTTTCCTCTCCTGTGTCTCGGGATATACTCAGCTGTAGGTTCCTGGACAATTAAAGTTCAACTGTTCAATATCATAATAGGAATACTAAATTAGTATAAGTCCTTTATGATCTGGAAGATTCAAATGTTGAAAATATCATGCATAACAACATAAGGCTCCAGCAAGTTAGATTTTTGCAAGGCATATATGAAACAAAATCCACATATGCATATGATAAGGTCAATTTCTGTCCAGTTTACTTGATGAGTCAATCTCTATAAGCAAAAATAGAAATCAAATATAAGAAAAAGAGTTGGTATATTCATTGAAATTTTCATTAGTACCTACGTGTAGTTTGAGTCTGGCATTCTAGTTTGAGTCTGGCATTCATTAAGCTTCCCCAGTTTTCCATGTCCGTGATCTTCAACCATTCTTTCATCTTTGAGTGAGCAAGCTGGAAATTCACCAAGAACACAACCAATTAAGCTTAGAACAACACAACCAATTAAGCTTAGAACAAACACCAGAGAAATAATTATGTATAGTTTACTTGATGAGTCAAGCTCAACTATAAACAAAAATAGAAATCAAACTAAGAAAAGGGGTTGGTGTATTCATTGGAATTTTCAATAGTACCTACATGTAGTTTGAGTTTAGCATTCATTAAGCTTCCCTAGTTTTCCATGTCCATGATCTTCAGCCATTCTTTCATCTTTGAGTGAGCAAGCTGGAAATTCGCCAAGAACACAACCAATTAAGCCTAGAACAAATACCAAGGAAATAATTTTTCACGTATATAACTTATGAAAAACTTGCATACCATTATCCTCACTCTTTGTTTCGGTGTCAACTTCATCTTCACTAAAAACATACACTTTAGCTGCAATATTCAGCCACTTCTTAAGGAAATAATATGTTTAAGCAAATCAAAGGGCATTAATCATGAGATTATACCTTTAGCTCTCAGAGCTTTTAGAACATCCCCTAGTAGACTTAGTTTGTGCTTCTTCCCAGCAGAATATGATCCATTGGGCAACTCCATAAAAATATCAAGATCTCCCCATCTTTTGAAAAGGTTTGATACAAAAGATCCAAATGGCTCTACAGTTGGCCGTGGTCAAAGAGTAGAAACTGAGAATAGTAAGTTTTGCACTCGTTAACAGAAACAATATCGAAGTCTTTACCTTAGCATATCAAGATGATTCAAAGAAAGGTATTCTACAAAAGGAACTCAGAGCTTCATAAAATTAGCATCTAATTTACAGGTAAGCAGAAATTCAAAAGACTAAATAGAGTTGTTCATCATATTGAAATTATCTTTAACTTGAACTACTTTCTTTAAAGTTCATTCCAGTCCATCAAACTATTCGAGTTATGATGCAAAAGATTTATAGACAAAGCAAATCATTACAATAATATATCCAAATTCACTCCTTCTTGGTTGTAAGGAATTACTACAGATCCGACAAACAAAGTACGGAATCCTAATATAAATACTGTGAATAGCATAACGTAGTCCGATTCATAAGGATAGAAATAAAACGCTTTACGCTTAAAATGAGTAGTAATCATAAAGGGCCGAAATATGGTCCAAGAAGAACTATTTCTAATTTCAAAATCAAAAAGATGTGGCAATGAGCTATTATTCAAGGAAAACACCATCCATTGAGTTTTAATACCTAGAGACACCTCCACATGTCAACCTACAATATTTTATCCACAATATTGTACACCATATCTTAGTTGATTGGAAAATCAATAAGCGCACCGTCTATTGAGTTTCAGTACATAGGATCACTTCTACATGCCAACCCGCAATATTGTACACCATATTTAATTGATTGGAAAATCAAGAAGCCCATCTCAACAAGTGACAAATAAGTATTCTAAAAACCAAGTTCCGCTGAATCGGGAGGTATAAAGAAGCATCACAACTATAAATTACCTCTCAGGATTTCTATGCTTTCAACCATAGCTCGAAGTTTCTGAATGAGTTGAAATCACATAGACCAATCCTCCTCCTAGAGATTGACAGAGAGAAGTATATTCTGAAGAGTACGCTACTACATGTACAAGTTAAAAAAGAATTACCTAAAATTAAAATAGCTACTGACCTTTGTTGACTCAAATCTTGACCGTATAGTGTTAGATTTCAGCAGTAGCTCTAGCAGATTCATTCGAGTTGGATAGCTATAGTGACTAAACAATTTGAAGGGCTACTCCAGAGAGTGAAATCTTTTCAGAGTTCTCTGCTGATATAGTTAACTGATAAATGAAATTACCACTTTGACCCTATATATTGATTTAATGACTGACATACCCTTGATCGTCCTCTAAGTGATGCTTCTACAATTTGAATAGCACATTCACATTGAATAGGCTATGAATTCAAATTAAGTTCTGAATAACTCTACTTCTATCAGCAATATTTCTTGCATTTGCAAAGTAGGTCCTAGAGTAAAACATCTAGTAGCCTGAACTATGACCAAATTTACTACGACACATTTTAACTTTATAGGTTTCTATTACCTCTGAACTCAATTTTAGTGTATTTTATCGCTCTTTTTAGTTGACGTAGATCCCCTTTTTATGTAATAAAGGTTTCATGACGTAGACCCCATTTTTATATAATAAAAGTGTCATGTCAGCATAAAAGGGTAACAAAAATACGCTAAAATTGAGTTTAAGAATAATAGAACTGTTGGAGTGTGTCGTAGCAACTTTGGTTATAGTTCGAAAGAATACTGAATGCTTCTCTCTCTAAGGGGTCGTTTGGTAAAGTGTGTAAAAATAATGCCGAATAAGGTGATTTAGTAATGCTTACATTAGTTATGCAACCACTATTTTTATACAACGTTTGATTTGATGTATTAAAGATAAAATATATTTACATAATTTTTATAAAAAAATATTTATTTACCAAAATATCCTTTTTGTACACTCTCTTTTCAAGGCATAGAATAAAATACAATCAACATTAACAAGTAGCACCAAAAATACCCAAAGGAGATAACAACATTAAGATAAGTCAACACCATTAATGTATCAGGTTAACACCATTAAAATAAGTTTTGTTATGTATGGGGTTGATACAGACAAGATTATATTACCATTCTAATATATAATATAACCATTCTAATGTATAATGTAACCAATCTAAAAGGATAGGAAGAAGCTGAAGGAGGTGATTTGAGAATTTGGGAGATTCTACAGAGTAGGTCACTATGGTCTGCGGGGAAGAGCGTATCCTTGAAAATCGATTTGGAGTGTAAGGGTGTCGACTTCGATGGAGAATGAATGGTCGTTTTCAGCTTCTACAACAACTCTGCCACTGTATTTTTGTGGCAAAGTGGTGGAGCTGTTGCTGGAAGGTTAGTCGGAGACGATGGCAGAGATGCCATAGTTCTATGGACATTTTTGTTGTATGCAATTGGATTACATAAAAAATCAGAATAATTTTTAATTTGGTAAAATTGAAAAAATAAATAAATAAATCTCAAAATTAAATGAAGAAGGTGATAAAGTTAATCACCTTGTTCAGTTAATGCTTGAAAAATTAAAAATTTTGAAACCCCCAAATCATGTAAGTTTGGTTAGGCGAAGAAAAGGAGCACAACAAAGAGCAAGGCACGGGGTGTTGGAGTGTATAAGAACGGAAGAGAGAGAAACAATAAAAGGAAGAGATATTGTAATTAATATGAGATATTTGTAATTACTTTTGAAAATAGGGATATTATGTAATAACTAATAGTTAACTTGTATATTTATGTAATTTTTCCAATAGCAAGAACTAAAATCAAGATAAAATTTAAACGGTTTGACTTTCGACAATTAAAAAGTGCAACATATATTGAGACAAAAGGAGTACTAAATTAATTGTAGTAGTTACGTTTTGAAATTTTAACTTGACTAGTTAAAGAAAGCACTAAACTTGTTTTGTAGTTTACAAATTGGACAAGTACTTTCTCCATTTCATTTTAATTGACCCTTGTTTTGGTACATTCCTTAAAAAAAAAAAAAATTAATTAGGATTATATTTTATTAAATTAACCTTATTAAATATGTTTTGGACTCTAAATGCTCCTCACTATTATATCCAAACTATTTTAATCTTGTTCCTCTCATCTTGTCCTCCACAAAGACCATTTTCATCTTATCTTGAATAATGCACCGGAACCAAATATTAACTAGTCAAAAACTCACATGTTTAAAACTGCATGTTGCAGAGATAACCAAAGAACTGAATTAAAGAAACCCGAACCAAATTGAAGGCAAAATGACAACAATGTCCTTAACAATCGTTTGAGAACTTGAGAAGGCCTATATGATGAAGTAATACCCAAATTGAAGTATCAGAGGCTGCTGGAAGGGAGGTCGTTTTGTGGTTTATGGAGGAATGAACAAATGATATTGTAAAGCAGGTATGCTCTTAGATGGACTCCATTACTGTTAATTGAGGAAGAGAGAATGGGCAAACCAAAATCTGCTCCTAAGCCCAACAATAAAGTCAAAGCCTATAAAAAGACATATTACTAATTTAAGATAGGGCCCACCTACTTGTGGCCGAAAATGGGCAAAGAAAAAGAGGGGTTTGTGTCACTGGTATTTTAAAGGTCTAATATCAGCTCAATTTCCTTCACAAAAAAAATAAAAAATAATGTAATTAGAATTCTCATACGCTCTCTCTCTCTCAGAGCATCATATAATAGCAGCCCCAAAATTTGTACTATTAGGGTTCTTGGGATTCCCTCTCTTTCCAAGTTAAAAGGTAAGTAAATTTGTTTATGTTTTTAGCTTGATTTTCCTTATGGAATTATTTTATTTATGTTTAAACTAAACTGTAGGACAACCCTCTTCAAGCTTGGCAGTTCCACCTTATGAACTAGACTTGATTTGGAGTGGACGAACGAAATGGTTAGATTAGTAAAAGAAGTAAAAAGTTGGTTTCTTTTTTGAAGCCTCATCTGTTGCTGTCTGTGGCCTGAACGCAAATGTAATAATTATATTTACTAAAAAAATTATCCCAACACAATTTTCAGCCGTCGGATCAAGATACGTGCAATCGCATGGATTTTACATCTGCTCTATCTCAAGAATTTACATCTGCTCTATCTCAAGAAAAGCCAGTTAACAATTTCCATTTTCCTCAAACCCTAACTGCAATATCCACTTGCAGTATCGGGTATGGCAGCCTTGTTGTACTACCTAGACGAATGGCCTTCTCATTTAGTACAAATAGCTTCTACTTTAAGAAGAAGGAGAGGAAACATTACAAACGTGCATTGGTCAAGGCAAATCGAAAGGAGTCTCCTTATGAAGTTTTAGGTGTTTCTTCATCGGCGTCTGCTGACGAAATCAAAAGGGCCTATCGCAAACTTGCTCTCAAGTATCATCCTGATGTTAACAAAGAGCACAATGCTCAAGAAAAGTTTATGAGGATTAAGCATGCATACAGCACACTATTGAACTCCAAAACCAGGAAGAGATATGATTCAACAAGTGACACATCAAGTTATTCATATTATAGCGGAGCAGAACAAAATAGAAGTACTGCAGACGAAGAATACTTCTATGGCTTTGCAGACTTCTTTAAGGATCTCCAAGAAGAATTCCGGAATTGGGAGGCAAATGTTGCTTCTGCAGGAAAACCAAAGAGTTTGTGGGAAGAATTGGCGGAAATCGGAGAAGAATTTGTAGAGTTTTTAGAGAAGGAGCTTAAGATAACCAACGCAGAGGTAAAAGAAGAAAGCAACAATGTGAGGCCCCAGAAGGGCAATGAACAAGCTGGAACAAGTGGACCTGATAATGCAAAACAAAAGAGGACGGATACAAATAGCAGTATTGAGGAAAATATTAATGAGATTGAAGCAGCCCTTGCCCAATTGAAAAAGGAATTAGGTCTCTGATGGCATTGAATTGATACTCCTTGCAAAGAAGAGCACTGATATACTGAACAACATCGTTTTGGTTGTCCCTGGCTGCAAACTAAAATGGTTCACCCAATTTGTACGTATACCAACCGAAAATCACAAAGGGTTTGCTTTCTTTTCCTTGCACACCTGCTGTGATTGACAGATTGTTTTTAGTAGCCATGGAGAGTTGGCTGCTGTGTCTTTTGATGTTTTGAAATAGCTAGTATCAAAATGTCTTTTTTTTGATATGATGAATACAATTGTTATGTAATTGATGCTTGGACGAACACAACGAATTTGTTATTTCACATGTAGAGTTTAATATCAAAAGAAAAAAATTGTAATGATTATATTTACTAGTCCTTGGTAGATGTTGCATTCAAAGTATTGAGAGACAATGACACTCATAAAAGGCAACAGAAAAAACTTTTAAATGGCTTTTGGATCCGCTGTGAACTGGCTCAGTAAAATCTATCTACATTGGCAGGGAATTGATCTCTTTATGTATTTCTAGTAATTTTTTTTAGTGGATATATTGCACGTTCAAAGTTGTTTTTTCTTTTTTTTTTTTGTTGTGACTTGTGAATACCAATTTTGAGTGGAGATGAGAAGTTTACAAGATAAAAATGGACTTCAATGAAGTTTGAATCTTGAAATGTCAACTTTAGCGCATGAATTGGATTAGATCTCCATGAAAGGAAGCTTTGTGGATCTCTGTGGATCTTCTTGATCAAAGATCTTTGTGATGTTCCACATATCCAATGTATATATATCATTTTAAGAGATGAATTAATGTATTTATCCATAGAGTTTTGTTCTAATCATAATTAATTAATCTGTATATTTACCTTATTAAGTAGTAGTAGTAGTTGTTGTTGTTGTTGTTTTTGTTGTTTGTCACTTTGTTGTTTTGTTGTAGTAGTAGCAGTAGTAGTAGTTGTTATTGTTGGTTGTTGTTGTTGTTGTTGTTTGTTGTTTGTTGTTTGCTGTTGTTGTTGTTGTTGTTGACGACGACGACGACGGTGATGAGCTTAAAAATGTGGATAAATGGACTTTTACGTCATCAGGATATATTACCTGGGAGAAGTAATCTGTTTGGTAAGAATATCTGTTCCAACAGAAGTAATCTGTTTGGTAAGAATGTCCTCCTTTTGTATTTATATAGACACACAGTATATTTACCAGGTCTAGTTTGTGTATACAAAACTGCTTTGCTTTAAATGTATAAAATCTCCATTAATATAACTTTTCTTTAATGTTAAGAAACTGATATTTTTTTTTTATTGTTTTGTTTTGTGATACTTTGGTTCTCATTGATTTAGAGTCCCTGTTTCTCTATGTCACTGAAGTATCAACTCAATATAAAGTAGACCATCTGCTTTTGTACCAGGCGTCACATAGTGAACCATATTGCTCTTTCAATTATAGCTCTCAGTAAACTAGGATTGGCGATGGAGAAAATATGAGAATGTTGCATTATGAGGAATCAGAAGCAAGGAGTTATGCTAGCTCACACTCCATGCATCTTTTCATTTTTCGTGTCTCACTTTAAGATGAGGAATTCATTAGCTTCTTATTCAATTTCTTGCATGGTTTTTTGTTTTTATTCCAATATAGCAATCTTCGAAAGAGTGTCACTCTTTGACAGAGTGAACATCAACCTCCGTTTTCTACTCTGATTTCTCAATAGTATTTCCCCTTTGTGTGATTATCTAGAGTTGGACATGTGCTTTCTATGTTGACTGGTTTTTAAGTCAGTAATATGCTTTATTTGATGTTGGTAGCATTTTCTGTTAACAGGGTTATAATTTTGACATTTTTGTGGTCGCCAAAGGCAGTCCTTGAGGTAATTCTTCCACTCGT
The DNA here is from genome assembly GCF_002878395.1 of Capsicum annuum. Classification (NCBI taxonomy): domain Eukaryota; kingdom Viridiplantae; phylum Streptophyta; class Magnoliopsida; order Solanales; family Solanaceae; genus Capsicum; species Capsicum annuum. Next base: position 164,163,639 of record NC_061118.1, read on the forward strand.
TTCTGTGGTCATGTGATATGTGGTAGTTTACTTTGTCATGTACTTTCTATTCTTATCTATCGTATTCTGAGATACATCCCGTGACATCTTGGAATTCAATTAACGCATTGATCTCTTCCAAACTTGAATGGCTTAGCTTCTTATTCTTTCAAGTTCAATGGATCTTGTGCTCGCTGCCTGCATTATTTGTATATGGTTTTGTATGAGCAGACAGATTATCGAAAAAATATTAACTTGTCTGCACTGCCAATACCACCATAATACTATCTAGAAGACTCAAATTGGTGTATGCTTATTATATTATAAAACTTTGTGTTATTTATTGTGCCTTTTTTGATAAGGTCAAGTTGTTAATTAATGTTCCTATCATCTGAGAACGCTTTAACCCAAATAAGAAGGATTCCTGCTATAGAGTTGGACTTTGTCTGATGTTTCATTAGCTTATAGTTCTGGTTTAACTTTTGAAACTTTAATTGGTTGTTACTTTCATTGTGGCCTCCGCATCACGAGAGCATTTTTTATTGTATTCCTGCTTAGACCTATTAGTCGTTACTGATCTATTTTTATTTCAACATTTTTCTCGGTACAGAATAGGTCCTTGTCGTTGTTGATAGATCAGTTATTACAGTTCTCTCTGCGAATTCAGTTTGTTCGGTTATTAATATGAAATAAGTGTAGTTTATGGTTCCCAAGTATTTTGCACCCTTCGGAGTGTAGTTTTTGCTAGCATCTTACTTATTCGAGTAGTATGGACTGGTGGATCATACTCTTACAAAATAATCGCAACCTTAGAACAGATGATGATGATGATTGTCGTGCGTGGAGTGGAGCGCAGCCTGCAAGTTAACTCGCTGGAAAGTAAAAGCTTCAAATGAGATTCCAGAGTATTATTCCTGGCAGACTTAGAAGTTGGTCATGGAGATGACAAGTTGAGAAACTGCAGTGTCCAATGATGGCTACTCTGATTCTATTTGGATACAAATAGTACAGAAAATCTCCTAACGCAATATTTGTGTTAAGGCCATTTACCGTCTACTGAATTAAATCCCACAAGATCGAAGCTGGATCTTTTGCCCTTTTAGGTCCGTGGCTATAACTAAGATGTCAAATTTACTGGACAAAATGTAAACTGTCCAGTTTTTTAATATGCTAGGAACATCTGTATACTATTGATATCGGCTACTAGCACCAGAGACAACTAGCAGTGTGTGTGTATATTTATTCGGTATTGCGTGAAAAGGTACCATATTTATTCTGCTTGTAATGCCCAAAAGCACCTGAGGTGTGCTAAACATACTTTATCAAGGCTGGTACGTTAGAACCGCGTCCAGTAAACACTAGCACTAGCACTGCTTGCTATGTTCTGTTTTATATTTGTTCTTTGTTAACTACAGAAAGCAGAGGAACATCAAGGCCGTTGCCACAGTTCACGAACTGGTACATCAAGGCCGTTGCCACAGTTCACGAACTGGTAATTGACTGTCCCCATCAGTATCCAGTCTACGAAGAACATTAACGTCTAAATCTAGCCCTCCATTACTGCATCTATCCACAATTCTCACTGTTTCCTGAGCACCTGCACAAGTTTTGTACCATAAACCAAATTCATTGGCCCGCCAAAATTTAGTGGGCAAAAATTTCTTTTAAGCTTGAGATGGTTAAAGAAGTTGGTCAAATTTCTTTTCCTAGTGTGCATATTTTGAACTCAAAATTTAATCAATCACTCATTTATATCAAAAATCCATTAATTACTAGTATATATTTACTGTGAATTTAGTTATTAAGTAGTATTAACTTGAGGTGGTTGGAGGAATCTTTTGACGGTGTCCTTTCTTTATCCAACTTGGGCTAGCAATGTTTTCCAAGCTCATATAGCAGTATTAACTTTAAGACTAAAACAAGTTAAACCTCTATCATTATTGTTGTTTATTATTGTATTTTGATTATTGCCTCTGCGAGCTAGACAGCTAGTGGTAAGGTCTGGGTGCATTTTACCCTCCCAAGACCTCACTTGTGTTATTGTAACTTCTATATAGCAGATTGATCTATAAGATGTGCTGCGTTATTAACAAATAATAACGGGTTAAAATAGTACTATTAAGTGATCATTACCCGCGAGCCCCTGCCACAGAAACGCTGGCCCTTCAATAATCCCACCCGGTATTCTGTGGATTATATTTGTAGGCAATAGTCTTCCCCTCAAGAAGCTTATAGTTAATCTACTTTCATTGAGTTATGCTTATGCCGGATGAACAATAGATATTTGCATATTTGAGTAATGGCTTTTCATGGTTGACATTCTTGTCTTTACATTCTCAGATTTAATGCCACTTGCATAATGTGAGGAGAATGTACTCAGATTTAATGCTATTTCAAACTGGACCAGTATTATTGCATATTTATTTTTAGTAACATGGACAAGTAAAAATAGACGTAATTTTACTATTGGCTACAAATACATACGTTCACGCTACCTTCTGTTGGCTACAAATACATACGTTCTCGTCAGATTTGTAAGGTTGATTTTGGTGTGGCATTTGAGGTGCCCGTGCCACAAAAAGCAATGGTCATCTATAAAAAAAACCCAGTCATCCCAACGAGCCAGGCACCATATCCCGGTCTTGTTAACATCAATTTGTTCCTTGTAGATGATTGAACACAAAGATTTAATTTCCCTCTCCTGAGCCCTGACTGGTGAAATTGATGCATAGGACTCCATCTCCACCATGATGAGAAAGAATTCTATACAGACTTAAAGAGACCCAATTCATAGTTTTTATTCCTTGGTCATGTCAAACTCCAATTAAGGCAAACCGTCTCAAATAAGTCGGACACAAAATTAAATTGTTAGTATTAAGGTTGAAAAAGGAAATAATTTGATTACCGAGATAATTTTTGTTAGAATCCAAATAGGATTCAACATGCCTTAAAAAAAATTAAAAAATTAGACACTCTGACGGTAACGGTCTATGCGGATTTAAGAAAAAAGATCAAATTCTTAATATTAAATTTTCTTAGGCGTACAAAGACGAAACACACACTAAACTGACATCAATCACCGTTACGATAGCTCAACTATTACACAATGTGCAATTACGGCATAACCAAGCTTTTCCTTTGACTACTTCCGGGAGTAAATCACACTTTTGTGTTTATTATATAAAAGTCATTTTTTTCTCCAAAAAAGTACAAATAGATCCCAAACTTTAATAAGTGTTATAAATTTACTCTCCATCATACTTTGAATACAAATACACTGTTGCCATTATTGAAAAAGTACAAATATACCCTCAAACTTTAATAAATGGTACAAATATACACTTCGTCATACTTTGGGTACAAATATACCTTTGTCGTTAATGAAAAAGTATAAATATACCCTTCTCATTAACGACGGGATACATGTCAGCTTCGTATTAGTTGATCTTTTTTAATATAGTTTATCTATGAATAATTTAATCTATCTTAAATTATAACTTAAATTATAACTCATACCCAATCCAAATAACTCGACTCGACCCGTGTAATAGAGAAGCTTCAAGAGGCATATCACACGTCTCTATTCACGTGTTTTTTTTTTCTTCCACTCTCTTACACTCACACTCTCTCGCTAACCCCAAAAAACCTAACAAACGCGTCGGCTCGATTCACGTTTCGATCCATCTATGATCTACAATTGAGTAGAGATTTGTTTAATATTGTGATTTTTTTAATGTTATGATGTTAAATAAATATTCTGATGTTGTTTAATGTTCCTCATGAATGACTGTTATTTGTTTTTTATGATTCATGAGTGTCGATGAATCAAAAATTATTTCTGATTCATGACTGTTGGTACCTGCTTTAAAATTTACCGTTACACCATTGTTCACCAACTTCAAAGAGTGAACAAGAATATAATATTTCAAGAATAGAAATATGAGAAAAACTTGCAAAGTTTGGACATTTCTTGGTCAAATCAAGATTTTCATTGTATCACAGGTCGGGTCGGCCCTGCTCAAAAGATCCTTCTCAGAGGTTGTGGATCCCCCTATTATTTTTAGGAAAAATTACAGAAAGTAACATACTTAAAACTATCCAAATGCAATCAGTTTTTGCAAAATGATCACATGTTTGTCCATAAATTCTTCAAAAGATAGTCATTCCCTATTCATGTGGGAAATTGTTGGGTTCAAGGTGTATGTCTGAATGGAAAATGGAGGAAAAAATAGTGGAGGGAAAGAGAGACACTAAAATGGAAAGTGTACTCTTTTTTTTTTTTTTTTTGAAAGTTTACTAAATTCTCCATATTTGTGGGAGAAAGAAACTTTTATGTGTTAATATTTAGAAACACTCTCTATATGGAAAGTGAGGCAAAAACAAGTTGGTGCCTCGCACCGCCATCATCGCTTCAACTTTAGATGAATTTTATTCGAAACTTGTTTTTACAATTGAAAAATTAATTCAAAGAATCTGATAGAAATATTTTATTCCATTAAGGCAAAAGGCACACTGTTTCGCGCAATTCAGTGATCTGTGGGCGCAGATGTAGCGCAGAAACTACTGGAATTGGCATAGTCACCTGCGATCGCAGATCAGGAGCAGATCCAGCACAGACTGGGCATTGGTGACGCGACTGTACTGAATAAGTACCTTTTTGCTGAACCAATGTATCCTTTTCGAAAGGACATGTTAAGGTTATAAAGACCTGACATATTCCTCAGGTATTAACATGATTTTTGACAGCAAAAACTCTCTTCATATCTTCAAAAACTCGTTGTGATCATCAGTTGTTGAGTGAGTTTGACGATTCAATAATTTGAGGTACCGCCATTGTTGGATTGAAAACCATTTTATCTTGGGAGGAAAATTCTATAACCTCGGGTACAGTGAAGGAAATTATTCCTTAAGGACACTCCATAAATTCGGGGGACTTGGCTTTAAATTTCTGTTTCATCTTATTTCTGAAAAAATAACACACTTCTTGGATATATTATTTTTAATTTTGTGTTGAAGGTGTTAAGGAACTTCAAAGGTGTTATTGTTTTGAGACTTGAACTTGTGTTGAAGCTTTTGTGCCTATATACAGAATCTTATGCCCGAAAACATTGAAAATAACAAATAGAAAGTATTCAAAAATTACATCCCTAAAGATCCGTCTTTCTATCCCTAAAGATCAACTTTTCTATTCCTCTAAATCGGCTATTCTATCCCATCAAATCTGTTATACTATAGCCACTATTATTTTCTTTAATTACCAAATTAAATCTATATAACATAACCAGATACAATACTTGCCAGTTGTCATTTTAGTTAATGACTGGTACTAATAAAACTTGCTGGTGCTGGCCAAAATGGATAAATGCCTGATAGATTACATCTTTATACTGTAAAATTATTCAACTTTATATATTTAACAGTAAACATTCCACTGACAAAACAAGTCCATTTCGTCCAACTCAAACTTCCAAAAGAATAAATGAAGTTGCAGTATGCAAATTATCCATAAAAGAAGCTGCTAAATAAATAGAGAGTGCAGAGATATGTTGTATCAATCGTCAGCCACCATGGAAATATTTTGCTCGGCTTTGCCATGTGGTTCGTGATAGAAAGGAGCCAGTTCACAGCGAATCCAAACACGATTCAAGA
>NC_061118.1:164172266-164213487 GCF_002878395.1 Capsicum annuum
TGAATACCCTGTTGAATTGTTGTGTTTCAAAGTCGGCCTTCCAAACCTCCAAGACCGAAGGTGATCCAAATTTTTGCTGAACGAGAAACAACTGGTCCTGCCGCGAAACCAACTGTATCATCTGATATTCAGTATTTGCATCAGTTGGTGCACTGAATGTGACAGGAGACAGACAAGTACTTAATTCGGGGACCATCTGTATTACGCCTAGTTTCCCATTCCTGAACAGAGTACATATTTTCTCATCTTTACAGAAGGAGACAGCATCGAGCAACAAGATATCATCGTAAAGTTTTACCTTTACCCATTTTTTATAATGAGGAGGAGCGCAAATTAGACAATAAGATTCTTCATTGAAGAAGAGGGAGATGGTGCAAAAGTAATCATCTTCGGGATAATTATCAAAATATTCATGAGTTGAAGGGGTAATAACACACTTGTACATGTATGTTTTCCAGTCATTGAAGTAGCGGAAGTTAGGGAGGTCGATTTTGGTGTGGCATTTGACGTGCCACAAAAAGCAATGGTCATCTATAAAAAAACCCCAGTCATTCCAACGAGCCATGCACCATATCCCGGCCTTGTTAACATCAATTTGTTCCTTGTAGATGATTGAACACAATGATTTATTTTTCCTCTCCTGAGCCCTGACTGGTGAAATTGATGCATAGGACTCCATCTCCACCATGATGAGAAAGAATTCTATACAGGCTTAAAGAGACCCAATTCATATATTTGTATAACTCGAAAACCTTTGTATGTTTTTATTCCTTACTCATGTCAAACTCCAATTAAGGCAAATCGTCTCAAATAAATTCGGACACAAAATTAAATTGTTGTTAAGGTTGAAAAAGGAAACAATTTGATTACCGAGATAATTTTTGTTAGAATTCATATAGGATTTAACATGCCTTTGAAAAAAAAATTAAAAAAAATTAACCCCTCTGACGGTACAAAATTAAATTCTTAATACTAAATTTTCTTTGGCGTACAAAGACAAAACACACACTAAAATGACATCAATCACCGTTACGTTAGCTCAAGTATTTACACAATGTGCAATTACGGCATAACCAAGCTTTTCCTTTGACTGCTTCCACGAGTAAATCACTTAGCTTTCTGGAAACTTTCTGTTACAACCTTAGGAGAACCACACCCCAAAAGCTAGCTATTAAGATGGGAGAGCCCAAGGTTAATAGCTTGTAGTATCGATATGGAACTTTGCAATGGATCATAACACTTTCGTGCACCAAAGTGTTTTTTCTTTTCTTAAAAAAATAAATAAATCATATTATAAGTTGAGCGTTTTCTCTCGTATGCATTTGTGATCAATGTTGTGTGGTTTTATTGGTTTTAAAGTTGTTGAATTCTAGTTTTACACGTGTAAACGACTGAATTTTGTTCCTTCTTTTAGCAGAATTGATCGTCGTTTTAGTGGGAATTTGGATTTCTATAATAATCAGCCATTTAAAATTGGGGTACACCATTTGATTACCTAAAAATAATCAACTATTTCTAAAAATATCAAGTATTATATTAAAGGGTGTTTCCTATTGGATCGATGAAGCTAAGCTTAACATAATGAGACATCAGATGGTGATTATTTTTATCAATTCTAGCCTTAATGGACAAAATTTAACAAATACAAGTTGCTAGTGAGAAATGAATGACAAATACCCCGTAAAATTAGTTAAAGTGCACGCAAGCTGACTCAAACACCACGGTTATTAAAAAAGAATATCAACTCTCTCTAAGAATAAAAATCTCTCTCTATATAAAGCTTTATGAAATCAATAAAAATTCACTTCTTCCGATATCAACCCTGCCACTAAATGACTACATAAAATATTAATAATCAATTTTAAAATTTTAAAATATAAACAGGTAAATTTAGGTAAATATGACCATACAAAAAAACATTCACTTAATTTCATAAAACTCTAAAAAATATTAAATTTATTTTTCACTCTTTAATTTTTTTAAACATCAAAAATGCCCATTTTTTAAATACTATGGCCAAACTAAATAACGTGAATATTTTTTATTTTTTTTGTGGCCAAACAAGTCCTTATACTCAACATTGACATCAAATAACTCCACAACTCTCCTTATCATCCCATTCACGTGTTTATTGATATTGGTTATACACTGTACAATACAAAATAGTGGCATTCACAGTAACGAATTTAATAGTAAAAAAGCCTGAGTAAAACTTTTAGCAGCCTCAAATACGTTAAAAGTAGTACCTCTATTTGAAAATGCACAAAAAAAAAAAAGTAAGCAACTGGAATAGATTAAGGCCAACTAATCTTAGTCTTAATTAACAAACAAACAAAATATCAACACAAAAGCTAAGCTCGCTTGTCAACTTCCGCACATCTTTCGGTCTAGCACCTCATCATCTACTTCCAGCAACACTAGCAACACAAGGACCATCTTCATCCACAGTAGCTCGCTCTCTCTACACCACACATTGATACATGTTAGCAAATTACTAAATTAAAGAGCAACTTGTTAACTTTAAAGAAAATTGCATAGAGAGGATGACGATAAGTACTCTTTCAGTTGAGGACTTGGTCGAATCAACTTTCAAGATACCATGTGCCAAACTTCTTTAGGATTGATGAAGCCTTAATTTTCTGCAACAACTTCAAAAAGTTATATACTCAGAGAACATGAATGTGAGAGCCAAAATGTGCAGCCTACGGTGTCAGGTGGGTACCCTTCCTACAGAGTACCTGGGGATGTCTCTGGGGAGCCAAAAGAAACTCAAATGAAATATGAATGATGTAATCGAGAGATGTGGCAAAAACAAGCTATAGGTGGAAAACTCAATACTTATCTCTAGGTGGAAGAGTGATCCTCATAAACTCAATGTTGGATGCTCTACCCACCGATATGAATGGCTGTCTTTCCAATGCCTAGAGGGACAGAGAGAAAGATTGATAGGGTGAGAAGCGATTTCCTTTGGCAAGGAAACAAGGATAAAAAAATGTGGGACAATGGTAAAATGGCAAGCAGTTGACTCTTAACAAGAAACTTAGCGGTTTAGGCATAAAGAATCGGAGTCATCATAACAAAAGCCTTCTTCAGAAGTGGCTTGGGAGATTCAACACAAATGATAGAGCATTCTGGAAAACACTCATAGCACAGAAGTATGGGCTGATGAATCGCTAGATTACTCAAGAGGCAGACAGTCCCAATAGCAACAGTGTCTGGAAAGCTACTAGAAATCAGTGGCACGACTTTGGGGTCTCTGTGGGTGATGGTAGAAAGACTGCTTTCTGGCAAGATCTTTGGATTGGCCAGAACAGTCTAAAGGCCACTTCTTAGGAGCTGGACGACTGTGGGAAAATGTATTAGTGAAGATTGGTGGCAGGCATCCCTGCTTGTATATGGTGGGTGGTCTGGAATGAGATGAATTCAAGACAATTTGAAGATACTAGCAATTCTATGCAGAAAAGTAGGTTGGATTTCCTTAGTTTGTTCTCTTTTTGGTGTAGGAGACTTAGAACAGTTAATTGGCAATGTACAACCACTCGGGGTTTTGAATAGCGGTTTTTGTTTCTGTTGTAAGTATGATCTGTAAAGTTCTTGACTTAGCACTGTTTTAGGTGCAAAGTTATGTTTAAATACAATTGGTTACCTTTATCTCAAAAAAGTAAAGGCGGGATTATATAGTAGATGTCTTGCTGATGGTAAGATACCATTGATTACTTCTCAGGAAATATCAATGGTTGGACCTAAATCATCGGGTTTGAAGTTCCTATTTGAAACAAAATCAGCCAATATTAAATACTGCAGCAAGAACAAAGGAGTCGAGGCTCAGCCTTTTATATAGGCCGAAATTCCCGTAACCATGTATCAGATCAGCGATATATACTGGAGATGATGAACCTAATAACTTTAGGATATTCAAATATGGTGACCGTAGTTTGGACACTGTTGACAACAATGCAGGCGAGAAGGAAATCAGCTTCATTGTGTCCCAAAGAAGTTGGAGCTTCACGAAATGGAATGTGGGTGAAGCTGACCCCAATCTGGAGTTGGCTAATGAACGACAAGAAGGAACGGTTGTGAAGTGAGAAGGCCAAAGTTCAATATTGACGTCCACATAATAAGGCGTGAAATGGAATGTGTGTGAAGGAAATCGGCTTCATTGTATCCCAAGGAAGTGGGAGCTTCACGAAATGGAATGTGTGTGAAGTTGACCCCAATCCGGAGTTGGTTAATGAACGACAGGAAAGAACAGTTGTGAAGTGAGAGAGTCAAAGTTCAATAACGATGTCCACATAATAGGACGTGCAGGATAAAGCACAATATCATGGGTATAGACAAGGAAAGGGGCCATTGATTACTGCTCAGGAAACATCAATATTTGGACCTAGAACATCGGGTTTTAAGTTTCTATTTGAGCCCAAAATCAGCCAATATTAAAATACTGAGGGAAGAACAAAGGAGTCGAGGACCAGCCTTATATATAGGACGAAATTCTCAAATCCATGTATCAGACCTGCGATATATACTACAGATGATGAAGCTAACAACACTATGATATTCAGATCTTCCTAGCGATGGAATTGTGGCCATCAGAATCCAATAAAGTTTGATGATGCACATGAAAAAGAGGTGAATCAAGTAAGGAGATTATTGAGAATACTAGTGAAGCAGAAATGACAGAAACGAGAAGATGAAGATCCAATTTCTGAGTTAGAATGTGAGGAGGCTTAATGAGAGAAGCAAAAGTGAAAATTGATGAAGTTGATATTTAATAAACTCCATACCAAGTACACTCCTATAAATAAATAAATAAACATATATATATATATAATTTATATTAGATTCTTTTTTTTTTGTTTTATAAATAGTGTAATTGAATGGATTATTAAATATATCTTGTTGATAAGTTTTCATAATTATTAAAATATTTAATCACATAACTGGATACTTTTAGATTAAAAAATAATTTGTTAGGAAGAAAGTATTACCAAAGTATTACAATATGCCAAAAATACTACAAGTAATTGGATATTTTATAAAATAATTTGATTTTAAATCTATAATAATTAGGATTCAAAGAAGAACATAACATAGATAGAAAATATTAATATTTTAAAAAAATTGTGAGTACGTAATTCTTTAGTTATAAATAGAAATAAATTATTTTGATATTATTGAGTTTTAATTTCTCTCATGATTTCCGTGGCAAGAGTTTTGCAACAAATCTTTTTTTTTATCCTATAGAATTATCTGAAACAAAATATTTCAATGACTTCAAGTTTATATTATAATATTATAACCTTAATTTAGAGTCATTTTATGAATTAACTTAATAATGGTCTATAAGAATATTCAATGATCTATTTACCTGTCATATTTTTTCTTTATATGCCCCTTAAAAAGAATACTCCATTCGCCTCATTTTAATTATTCTGTCTTTTTCCATGTCTGCCAAGAGAAATAATAAATACGAGATATTATTTATTAAGTCATCCTATCGATTATATATTTTCGGAGGATTGGATATAATATTAGAAAATTTATAAAGTAGTAGTTGAAATCATTACAAATTTAATTTTGTATGTTATCTTATATTATTTTATTTTTGAGTTAAAATGATTGCTGAAGGGAATTTTAATTAAAAGATACTAATCAATAAGTGGCAAGAAGAAACAAAATACAAAAATCCAAGTAAAATAATCTTAACAAGAAGAGTAAGGGCAAAAATAAAAATATCTTCTCTAATTCTTTTTACAAAAATACATCATAATAAAGTGATAGATTGGCACATGGTTAGTTTTCTTTTTATGACTGGTTTACGTTTTCTATAGTTGAGTATTTATCATAGTAAGAGTAGAGTTAAATTTTATAATGTGATGTAAGCCTTCCATTATCAACTGGATTGCAAAATTGATTGTAATTATAAATTTAATTTCTTCAATTGAATTATAATGATACCCCATGTTACTCATTTTCGACCCCCTAAAGGTGCCTTAATTTCTTTACAAGGGTGATTAATTTTTTGCCTTCATTTTTTCACCTAATACTAATTTATTTTTGATGCTCTTTTTATCTATATTATGTTTTATCTCTTTTCATGTCTCCATTAATTCAGTCAGCATAAAATCCAACAGAAAAAATTCTCTAACTTCTTTTTTTTTTAACAAACAAAAATAAGTCAAAACTGCATAAAGCAAAAAGATTTCTCAATTGTGGACTTAAGAGTTGGGGCTTTAAGAATTAAAATTTCAGATCTGAAAATAACCACTCTCTCATCTTCCCATCAAAAGCTAACCATTGTTCATTCAATCGGCAATCTCTCTCTGCTACAGCCTACAGACTACGGTAATATTCAGATTTCTTCTTGTTTCCCAGAAGTGAAAAATGTTTGTGATTAAGCTAGTTGATCTTTAGGGTTTTGAGATTTACGAGGGAAATTAGTAAGTGAATTTGTTGTTTGATTATGCTAAAAAAAATGCTACTGGTGTGGAGCTGTTGTAGCTCATGCTGCAATTGTAGAGTTACGGTCTGTGACAAAGGCAACAAATCACCTTCAATTTTGAGTATCTGTGACTGTATGTCCTTTTTTTCCAGCTTAATTGTTCTTGAATCTTGATGCACTTTACAACAACTTCCTTGGGTTATCTTGATGGACTTCAAATGTAGTATTTTAATTATGAAGAATAGATGGCGATATTATGATAGTATCAAGTATGTCGCAAGCTGATTTAATCTAGTCAGTAGTCTGGATGGTCATTATGTGGAAGTAAATTTTTGATGTTCTCATACTGTGATCTTGTTCTCTCTTAGTAGAATACTTTACGGTCACTTTTGATGGTGAAACGATTTAGTACCATAAAACTGACACACTAATGTAATGCAATATTTAGATTTTTTAACGACTTTTCATAGATAGCTCATACCCGTTAAAAAAGCAGCAACGAGAATATGACGATTAATCATTTTAAATTATGCAGATGGAAGAAATGATTGATTCGAATGAATTTATAACCGACAGAATTAAGAAAAGATTGAAAGAAGCTGGAAATCTCCCAGCAGACAAACCATACAGGTAATCCATTCAAGTATAAATTCACGTATAACAAGTCAGAAATTTGCCTAGTGACTAACACCTCCTTACTGACTGCTGCTTTTTTTGTTTGTTTGTTTGCTTGGTCTAAAGGGTGCACAACACGGAGAAGAAAAGAAAAGAGGAGCTGAAGAAAGAAAGGGAAATGAAGTGCAATGAAAACATGGAGCTGAAGCGCAATGACAACAACAATTCAAAGGGTATGAAGAAATTGCCAGAAATTGAATAGGTAAAGTTGAAAATAAGTTGTAGTTATTTCTCATAGAATGATAGTTGTTACTGTAATTAATTGGCTTTCCTGTTCAAATTTTGGAAATTCATAGAAATCAATAATGAGACTCGATTTAGAACCCACATAAGATGGGTTTGAATCTTTATTTGTTTCGCTGGAAGTAAATTTCCAGTTGCACTGATGGGCGGTAAGCTACTGAGGTATGTTGTTGTTGTTGTTGACTGAGGGGTAAGCCACTGGTTTCAGCATTGCTTGAGAAAGTTGACCGCAATTCTTTTTCTGTCGCCGTATTTTGGAAGTGGTTGTCAGCATGCAGGGGAGAAGGAAATCGGATTCATTGTGTCCCGAGGAAGTTGGAGCACCTTCGAGAAATGGAACAGGTGTGAAGCTGACCGCAATCTGGAGGTGGTTAACAAATGACAGGAAGGAACATGTGTGAAGTGAGAGGGCCAAAGTGCAATATAGATGGCCACATAATAGGGCATATGCAGGATAAAACACAATATCAGGGTTATAGACATTGCATTGATAAGTTCTCAGGAAAAATCAATGTTGGAGGGTATTAAGTTTCTACTTGCACACAAAATCAACCAATATTAAGGGAGAAAGAGGGGTGGAGACCTAGCCTTATATATATGCCGAAATTCTCGAACCCATGTATCAGATCAGCGATATATACTAGAGATGATGAAGCTAACAACTCTATGATATTCAGATCTAGCAATGGAACCGAGGCCTTCAGAATCCAAGAAAGTTTGATAATGCAGAAGATAGATACATTGATGGCAAGAGGTGGAAGGAATCAATTAAGGGGATTATTGAGAATGCTAGTGAAGTAGAAACAACTAAAGAGAGAAGATGAAGATCAAAATTCTAAGTTAGAAAGTCAAGGGGCTTAATGGGACTAGAAAATGAAAATGAATAAAGATGCTATTTAGTGAACTCCACACCTCGTACACCAATATATATAGCCCACCCAGATAAGATTACTAAGTTCTTTTAGAGGATGGCATATGGTCATAGGAGATAATATATATAACCACATTGACAAGTTAGAAGTGGGGGGAGATGCCATCACTGATCCACACAGAATTAAGGGGGAGATTGAGAAATTCGATCAAAAACTTAGAACAGAGACAAAAGCTTGGAGACCCAACTTCAACTTTCAAGGTGATTATAAAATTACTGAAGAGGAGAATGAATGGATACAGAGGGATTTTAAAGAGCAAGAGGTATTAGAATGTCTGAAATTACGTGCTGCTGAAAGAGCCCGGGCCCAGACGGCTACTCTGTGAGATTTTTTCATTGTTATTGGGAGGTTGTGAGAGAGGACCTGATGAACACTGTTAGGAATTTTCATAGAAATGAATATTTTGAAAAGAGCTTTAATGCAACATGTATTGCGTTAATTCTTAAGAAGAATGGTGCTTGCACACTTAAAGATTTCAAACCTATTAGATTGATTAGGAGTCATCTCTAAGCTACTCACAGAAAGGCTTAAGAGAGTGATCAACAAGTTTGTAAATGGTCATCAACTGCCTTTCACAAGAGGTAGGCAGATTATGGATGTAGTCTTGATAGCCAATGAGTGTTTTGGTTCTAGACATAAGGGACAGGAATCAGCCATCCTATCTGATTCCTTGGACCTTGATTCAACTTGCAATTTCCTTTCTAAAGCAAGTTCAGACTTTCTTTGATCTATTTCGATGTGTTTATGTGGTAGTTTAAGTATAAGGGGAATTGGGGGTTCCATATAGATGAGATGGCGAGCAACTATGCGGGTAGCGGTATATATGCAAAGAGAAAAAAAATCAGTTAATTGGCTATTTGGACTGGGTTTTCATTGATGACTGTTGTTATATAATTATCAACTAATTGAATTGTCGGTGCCTAATTTCACTATTTACATACGGGTGGCGTTGGCTTTGACTTTACGCTACTTTGGGGAAGTTTATGAGATATGATTAGTGTCTGATTGTCCTGAACTAGACGGGCATTGTTGTGTTATGGCATTCCAGCATTTTTCCTTATATGCATATCATCATGAATCTATTGGTTATTTCCCTTGGCCTTCGGGCAAATCAAAAAGTTGAGATTTATTCGAGGCACCAAGATATTGGACGGGTTCGTAGGGTTCCGTAACACCAGGTATAGGTCCAGAGGATTGTATATGGACTAGGCCAGTCCCTGACGGATCCCAGCTGTACAGGGCAGGAGTCTATACAGGGTAGGACAGACATGCATCATATCTATCATTCTCATTTTTCCCCATTGTAGTGTATGTCTTATGGCATACACCCTATTGCACCTTCATATGATTGATTAACTCAATTTGGTAAGTTGATATTGGATTTTTGGCACTGATTTCTGTTTTTTTATACGATTGATCATATTTGCTATCTAGGCTTACGTGCCTGGCAGTTGCTATTCTTATCATGAGAGCATGGTTTTGGAGGGTACTGTGGATTATACTATTAGATTACGTTGGTATTTTTGGAATGTATTGCGGCCTGGGAAGCAACAACAAAAGAAAAAACGATCCCTAGTTCTTCTTCTTCCTTTCATTTGCAAGGTGTTGCTGAGCCAGTGGAGGGAGTTTCAGCAGTAGAAATGGAAACAGATGACATGACGTGACGGGTAAGGGGATTCTCTCCAACTTTGTAGATCCCAACACGCAACTCATGCAGGTGCATGACACAACCCCTGTTGACATGCAAGAGCAGGATTTGAAGGAGGTTGAAGAAGTGGAAACAAATGACTAGCTTTATTTCCAATATATTGGAATTAGGTAATTTATGGGGCAGCCTTTATAAGGTTGCGAAAAAGAAGCTCTAGCTCTACTCATGAAACTGGATGGGAGAAATCAGGCAACAGGGAAGGCAGAGGAGAGTGGCATGTTGAGGACTCCAAGAAGCAGGGGAATTGGGAAGAATGAACTTAAAAATTTGCAGTCAGAATTGAATGAATATGTTGAAGGAGTTAGAAGCAGGGGGGAGGCTCTAAGTCCAACTTATCAATGAAAGTTAAGTTAGTTTCTTGAATGTGAGGGGCTTGAACAGTTGGTCTAGAAAAAATCTTGTGAAGAGCTTAATGTTGAATAGGAAGGCTGACATCTACTGTTTCCAGGAGACCAAAGTAGAGAAGGAAATAGAACTGATGGCTAAACAAATGTGGAGCTGCAGATGGATGAAATGTAGTTT
Organism: Capsicum annuum; assembly: GCF_002878395.1. Lineage (NCBI taxonomy): Eukaryota > Viridiplantae > Streptophyta > Magnoliopsida > Solanales > Solanaceae > Capsicum > Capsicum annuum. The sequence continues at coordinate 164,182,789 of NC_061118.1, forward strand.
CTGGAGGCACAAGGAAGCAGTGGAGGTATTATGATTTTATGGACGGTAGTGTCTGGAAAAGAGATCTAATTGATAAAGGGAGATAGCCTCATACAGCTTTGAAGCTGTCCAGGATTCTCTAAAATGGTACCCAACGGGTGTGTATGCTCCTCACACATGGAGGGATAAAGCTGAATGTTGGGAAGAGATTTCTGCAATGAAGGGAATGTGGGAAGGACCTTGGGTCATGTGGAGATTTTGACACCAACATATACATGGGGGAGAGAAGAAACAGTACAAGAATAGCAAATATTATGAGAGATTTCTCTAACTGGATCGAAGACATGGAAGTCCCTGACCCTCATCTATATGGGGGGAGATTTACATGGTTTAGGGGAGGTAATCATAGCAGTGCTGCAAGATTAGACAAATTCCTACTTTTTATGGAACGGGAAGAATCTTTTACTTATATTAGATAAAAACTGTTGCCTAGAGCAAACTCTGACCATACCCCAATCCCTCCGGAGTGTGAATTGGATCTAAAGTAGGTCTTGTTTTAAATTTGAGAATTCGTGGTTAGGGGTGGAGGGTTTTAAAGAACTGGTGCAGAAATGGTGGTCCGAGTTTGAGGTGCAAGGCTGCCCTAATTGTAAGCTATGCAGCAAGTTAAGGTTGCTAAAAAATAAGCTCAAACAACGTAGTAGAACAAATTTTGGGATTCTGGCTAACAAGAAAAACAATATTTTGACTGAGTTAGCTGATCTGGACCAGATTCAAGAAGACAGAAATTTAACCGAAGAAATGTTGATCAGGGCAACAATTTTGGTACGTGTGTGCCAAAAATGAAGAAGCGAGTTGGAGACAGAAATCTAGGGTGTTGTAGTTCAAACAAGGAGACAAAAACACTAGATTTTTTTTCAAAGAATGACCAATGCCCGTAAGAGATATAATTCAATTGACAGGTTAAAAATTGGGGGAGAGGAAGTGGTTCAAGCTTCAGAGATTAAAAAGGCTATGGTGGACTGCTACAAAAACTTATATAGAGAATCAGAAACTTCGGGGTCTTGTTTCAATTTTCCAGGGGGCCAAAAGATAAATGAAGAAGAGAGAGAATGGTAGCAAGAACCTTGATCAGAGGCGGAAGTTTTAAAAGTAATCAATGCACAAGATAAATGAAGAAGAGAGAGAATGGTTGCAAGAACCTTGATCAGAGGCGGAAGTTTTAAAAGTAATCAATCTTTGTGCAGATGATAAGGCACCTGGGCCGGATGGTTTCACAATGGTTTTTTTTCAAAGAATGTTTGGAAATTCTCAAAGATGATATAATGGCAACCATTCAGAACTTTCATCAAAGTAAGCTCTTTAAGAAGTCTTTAAATGCAACTTGCATAGCTTTATTTCCCACATTAATTGGGAATTATCAGTTAAAAGTCCTTAGAGATATGGGGTTGGTAGTAAAAGGATCAACTGGATTAGATTTTGCATTTCTAGTGTGAAATTCTCGATTTTGATTAATGGTGGACCAGAAGGTTTTATTGAATCACAGAGAGGACTCTGGCGGGAAGACCCAATGTCACCTTTCTTATTCTTGTTGGCTATGGATACAACAACAACAACATACCGAGTGTATTCCCATCAAGTGGGGTCTGGGAAGGGTAAAGTGTACGCAGTCCATCCCACTACCACAGATGAAGTAGAGAGACTGTTTCCGATAGACCCCCGGCTCAGGACAGATAACAATATAACAAACAAATCACATAAAAGCATACATCCACACGGCATAACAAATAGAAAAGGGTAATAACTAAAACAAGACACACCCAAGATGATACTAAAAAATATCTATTCGAAAAACATAGGTATCACCAATACACCACAGACGTACTCCTACACACTAACCCTCTACCCTAATCCCCTAATATGATTAAAACAACACAGGCAAGTGGATGGATCAGGAGTTTTGGCTCACAAATTAATGATATGAGATGTGTAGAAATATCTCACCTCTTATATGCTGACGATTCTTCTGTATTTTGTGAAGCCGGAGTGGATCAAATCTGACATCTCAGAGCAATTCTAACTATCTTTGAAGCATTATCTGGCCTCCATGTTAATTCTAGCAACAGTTGCACATGCAGTCAATAATGTTCAAAATGTGCAGGTTTTGGCTTCCAGCTAGGGTGTCAGGTGGGTATCCTTCTACAAAGCACCTAGGAATGCCTCTGGGAGCCAAAAGAAACTCAAATGATGTAATCGAGAGATGTAATTAAAAACTAGCTAGGTGGAAAACTCCATACTTATCTCTAGGTGGAAGAGTGATCCTCATAAACTTTGTGTTGGATGCTCTAGCCAACTATATGATGGCTGTCTTTCCAATGCCTAGAGGGTAGAGAGAGGTCGATAGGCTGAGAAGAGATTTCCTTTGGCAAGGAAACAAGCACAAAAGATGTGGCAAAAATGGCAAGCAATGGCTCTTAATAAGAAACAGAGTGGTTAGGGCATAAAGAATCTGAGTTTTCATAACAGAAGCCTTCTTCAGAAGTGGATTGGGAGATTCAACACAAATGATAGAGCTCTCTGGAAAACACTCATTGCACAGAAGTATGAGAAAATGAAATTGGATCTTTGGCACTGATTTCTACTTTTTTTATGTGATTGATCATATTTTCTATCTAAACTTATGTGTGTGGTTACTATTCTTATCATGAGAGTCAGGTTTTGGTGAGTACTGTGGATTATACTATTAGATTATAATGGAATTTTTTGAGTGCAGGTTTCTGATTGTTGTGGGTGATTGGTTTGATTGTCTCTCGCCATCACACAGAATTAGGGTCGATCGATGATATTGTTGAGTACGTGTTCATAATTCTCACCCTTGCTTTTTTGCACCTTATGTGCAGGTACTGAGTAGCAACCTTGGAACACTGATATAGATTTGTTGATCATTTTCAGAGATTGAGGTAGCGACTGTTGATCCGCAGATGTCTGCCCAAATCTCTTCTATCCTTTATTTCTAATGCTTATTTGACACAGTTTAGACTATTTTCTTGTGCTCTATGTTAGAGGCTTGTATTACTAACTTCTGAATCTAGGATTATACTGTGTTGATTTCTCTTCTATGATAGCTTATGGGATTTTGAGTACTTGTTTTCTTTCGCTTTTGTCTTTTACTTTGGTGTGATAGGTGCCATCATGACCCAAATTTTGGGTTGTGACAATCATGTTTCGATTACCGCACTATTTTGTGGTTGATGATTGTTTTTCTGGTAGATTTTGCATTGTTCAAGACTTACCTATCAGGAAGGGTGTGATAGGTGTCATCACGACCCAAAATTTGGATCATGACAATTATGTTTCAATTATTTTGTGGCTGGTGATTGTTTTTCTGGTAGATTTTGCATTGTACCCTTACGAGTTGCTATATTTTCTACACTATTTTTCTTTACTTTGTACCTGGATTTGATACACTGAGGGTATTTTAGAAACAATATCTACCTCCCCGAGGTTGTGGGTAGGCCTGCGTATACGTTATACCTTCCCCAAACCTCGCTTATGGTATTTACTGGGTATGTTGTTGGTTTTTAATCCAAAATGGACTATTTAAAAGTAGTTTTCTCTATGAAAGTTAGGCCACAAAGTAAGAAAAAACACAGTTGTTTCAAAGCAAAGTGCAAATCGATGTAGTTATTTGCCATATTTTTTCACAAAGTAAAAAAGTAGCAGCAAGAACTGAATTAAAAAAACACAGTTGCGCCTCACTGCCTTAATTTTTCAGTTTTCACAAGTGAAAATGCAGCTTTATGCCTTTGTTAAAAAATAATTTTTCACTCCAACAGCAAGAAATTAACTGGCAGCCAATATAGCAGTACTCGTGCTCCTAATTTATGTTTTTTCGTACATATCATTAGTTAGATTAACAGACAACAGCATTTTAATTATAGTGAAATAATTTCTTTTTTTAAACTAAAGTTATTATGAAACTAAACCTAATAGATAAGAAAACCAGTAGCACACTAGCAGCAAGAAAGAACGACCAATAGCAACTAGATCAGAAATCAGCCACTACAATGTAACAAAAGTTTGGTTATTCAAAATTCAGCCTTACTCTCATGTACACTCGGCACAGCATCATCTAACTGAGAAATAGGCAGCAAATGTACCTTTTGAATCAATTCAAGGCATCATGCCGGTTGATATATGTTGTTCACCAGAGGTTGATGTGCATATTGTCGCCTTGTGATTGTCGTTTATCAGCAACAATAAATTGTGGTCCAGTAAGTGCAGAAGTTCAAGTTCAAATGGACAATTATTTTTACAAATAATTTGCAAGCTATTATACCTGTAAGTGCAAATATCATCAACTTCAATCAATTAAACAATATAAACCAATATCATCATCATATGTAACAGAAATCTGCCAATGAATTCCAGTCTCAATCAGTTAATCAAGCTACAATGATGTCGACTCCATAGTACGTACACTGTATATTGACAAAATTCTCTCCTTTAAATCAAACTAGCCAATAATGTGATGTAAGCATTCCATTATCCACTGGATTGCAAAGTTGATTGTTGTTACAAACTTAATTTCTTCAATTGGATTATATTAAACCCCACGTTACCTTCCATCGACCCCCTAAAGGTGCCTCAATTCCTTTAAAAAGGGTGATTAGTTTTTTCAGTCAATTACCATGTTTTATCTCTTTTTCATATTTGCATTAATTCAGTCCCATAAAATCCAACAGAAGAAATTCACCAACTTCATTTTTTTTTAACAAACAAAAAAAAGGTCACAACTGCATAAAGCAAAAATATTTCTCAATTGTGGATAAGGAGAAGAGACATAACTGATAGACGAGAATTTTTTTCTATTATTTCTAATGATATATACAGGCAAAAACCATCATGATTCGTGACTTAGCATAGTATCATGACTTGGCATGTCCTTACAATCACAAATAGTAATAAGGAAATAGAGGGGCAGATAATTAGATCTGGTAAAAATTCTCATATTTCAAATCAAAAGTGGGAATAATAAACATGATCACAGATTTGGATCTTCAAATCGCAAAGAGGAGAAGAAAACCAAGGACTATATGTAAGGGATCTATAAAATAGATCTTTAATAAAGGAACAAAGAAAAACATGTGTTGGACTGGAAAAATAAAAAGGGAAAAAAAGGAGCCTACCATAGATCAGTAAGAGATGATTTCTTCCATGTGAGAAGAGGCAAAAGTAGATACAAAACCTAAAACTAGGAACTGGTGGTAGGTTGTGAATGAATGTACTTTCTGATAAAACTAGTTTAGCTTTTCTTTTTGATTAAACTTAAAGGTTGGATACAGTTCTGACTTTCTGACTAATTTTTGTACTTTCTTTCGTATCTATGAACTCTTTGTATTTGCAAAATAGTAGCCCAACTATTTAGAGCTATTGCCTATTAACCCCCCCTTACTCTTTCTTTTTTATAAAACCTTGGCTCTTTCTAGTTCCATTTCCTTTGAACGGATGGACATTCAGATCCATGGATGAGATGGATAAATCTGGCAAACTCATAGGGGCAATTAAGAAGAGCATCAAAACTATCCTCAATTTCATGACATCTCTGCTTCAATTTCTTCAATCGTAATTTTATTATATCATCCTAATTAATTATTATAGATCATCTAAATATTAAAAAATTAATAATATTTTATTAAAAAAAAGTCATATAGGTACAAAATTCTAAATTAATTCTTGATGTTTTAAATTAATTTGACGACTTAAATTAGTCCACTTAAAAAAAATTCCACAAGAACTTTTTATAGTAATTTCATTATGTCGCTTCTAATTAGTTAGTCGTTGATATTTTAAATTAATTTGATGATTTATACGGGGTTCACTTTAAAAAAAATCACAAGTAACTTTTATAGTAATTTTATTATATCACTTCGAGATAGTTATTATAAGTCAAAGAAGTATTAGATAATTAATTATTATAAGTCATTTACATATTAAAAAATTAATATTATTTAATTAAAAAAAAGTAAAATAGATATTTATGGCATATCTGTTTCAGCTGCTTCAATAGTGATTTTATTATATCATCCATTTACGTATTAGAAAATTAATAATATACAATGAAAAAAATAAAATAAATATTTATGACATGTCTGCTTCAACTGCTTCAACCGTGATTTTATTATATCATTCCTAATTAATTGTTATAAATTATTTATATATTAAAAAAAATAGTAATATTTAATTAAAAATACAATAGACATTTATGGCCTGCCTTCTTCAGCTACTTCAATCGTGATTTTACTATATCACACCTAATTAACTACAATAAATCATCTAAGCATTAGAAAATTAATAATATTTCATTAAAAAAATAAAATAGACACAAAAATATAAGTTAACACTTGATGTTTTAAATTAACTAAACGACTTATATGGAGTCCACTTAAATTTTTTTCAACAAATACTTTTTGTAGTAATTTTATTATATCACTTCTAATTAGTTAACCATTGATGTTTTAAATTAATTTGACGACTTATACAGGGTTCACTTAAGAAAATTTCAGAAGTAACTTTTATAGTAATTTTATTATATCAATTCTAAATAGTCATTATAAGTCATTTAAATATTTGATTATAAATAATATTTAATGACAAGGATAAAACAGATAAAAAAATTAAAATTAAAAATGATCGGATAAAGTACTTTGCAATAGTAATATCTTTATCCAAAAAAGATATAAAACTAGTACACCTATTGAGATTTAAATAATTAGATTCAAACTAAAAAATAAATACATAGTTACGTTGTAGATCTGACTGATTAAAATATCAATTTTACCAATATGGATTGTGGTGCAGTGGATGGGGCTGCTCCACCCTTAACCAGAGGTTGAGGGTTTGATCCTGGGTATGGAGAAAAATTCCGTTGGGAGCGCTGTCACCTTAATGGGCCCTGCAACGCGCAATCCGGATTAGTCGGGGCTTCAATCCGGGCACCGGACACCGGATGGGAAACCAAAAAAAAATATAGAAATTTTTATTAGGTACAATTAAATAAAGCATAAAATACATAAACAAAAAAATTAACTTTTAATTTTTTTAACAACCTTTTAGTTTCGGCGATCGACATGCTTGCCGATCATTATTTGCTCCCTAATTTTACTATATCACCCTTAATTATTATATATCATTTACGTATTAAAAAATTAATAACAATTAATGAAATAAATAAGTAAAATAGATATTTATAACATGTCTGCTTCAGCTGCTTCAACCATAATTTACTACATAACCTCTAATTATAAATCATTTAAGTATTAAAAAGTTAATAAATTGGATAAAAAAAAAGTAAAATAGGCATAAAATAATTAATTAACTCTTTATGTTTTAAATCAACTTAACATCTTATATTAGGCTCACTTAAATTATTTTTACAATTATCTTTTATAATAATTTTGTTATATCACTTCTAATTAGTTATTATAAGTCATTTAAGATATGTCTACTTCGCGACTTCAATTGTAATATTTGCTTAACTTTCGAAATTATATTGGTGTCACTTAAAATAGAATAAAAGAAAAAATATTATAAATTAAAATAATTTAAAACTTTAATTATTTAAAAATAAAAAATTATTTCGCTACTTTTATAATAATTTAAAAAATTGAAGCTTAGCATGTTGGGCCCGTGCTATCGCCACTAGTCTATAATAATCAGCCATTTAAAATGTGAAAATTATCTTGTATATAGTTATTAGATTGTTTATTGCAAGTTATAGCAATTCTTTAAAAATAATATTTTAAAAAAAATAAGTGTTTGTTATTATCTCCTATTTTTTAATCTTTAATATTATATCTCTCCTTGTTAACTCTATTGATAATTATGTTAAGAATAAATTTTGGTTTCAATAGTTATCTTTATTTATATTTTTTTTAACTTTATCAGTAAAGTAACAAAATTTGTTCTTAAATTAAGAAGTAAAACTTGGTAAAATATTTCTGCATTGATACACATCATTCCTTCAATTCTTCTTTTATTATTCACAGATTTTATCTTTTTATCACAACAGTGACTTTCAATAAATAATAATAAAATAAAACTAGATTTTAAAAATAAAAAACTTTTCAGATCTTTTTTTTTAAAATATGGCACATACTTTGAGAATTAACTTTGCCAAATAAATTATTCAATATGAAAAATGAAAAGCAGGAAAGTACAACATTGTAAAGAAATGTAACACTTTATCAATTAAAATCCCGACCCAATTAATAAATTTACCTTTATTATATGTGAAAATTACATTTATATATATTTTTAGATTTTTTATTGTAAGTTGTAACTATATTTTTGTATAACTATTGAACTATACTGATTGCAGAAAGCAAAATTAATACAATGAGTCAACACCAATATCAATCATGGCTAATACGAATTATCTTTTTTATTGCAAAAAAAAGTTATTTGATACCAAACAATTATCGGTTAGTTTATTTTCAATATGTACAGCGACAATTTTTCATTAAATATCCATTACATACACTAAAAAAGTTATGTAATATACAACACCATTTTTCGTATCAATTGTCACATTCATAAACTCATTTCATACAAATGTGACTTATACAAAAATTATCGATACCAATTTTAATGTCAACTCCATACATTGAGCCTCCCCTCCCCCAACCCCAACCCCCCACCCCCCTAAAAAAAATTCATTAAGTATGACAAGAGTATAAAGTGACTTTAATAAAATTTATTAAAATAATTTGTGGATATCATATTATGTACCATTTTCATATACTAGAAACTGTTATAAGATATATCATTTATATAGAATCTTATGTACCAATTTCATAAATTGAGATCCCAAAAATAAAAAATCATTTGAAATATGACTTTGTTATATATAAATTGATTTTAGCTTAATTGTATAAAATAATATATGAATAATAGGTTGTATACATTTTACAAATTAAAAATAAATTATTAACATATAATATTTATTATCACCAATTCTATTGCGAATTCAAAATTCATGAATTAGAAATTAAAATAGAGATTGAGTAAGAATAAATTATGGAAAAAGAAAAAGTATTTGTTTTTATTTTAGAAAAATTAATATAAATATAATTTAAGAAATAGAAAAAAGCATGCACATTAATAGGTTTCATAATTTTAGCCCACATAATAACTACCTCCTATTAAAATGAACGTTTTTTTAATTAGCATATAAAAAGACGCTTATTCTTAATTTTATTTGTTTTTTTTTAAAAAAACAAATTAACTTGTTATTAGTTGCAATCTAAGAAGTCTTGCTATGACTTGCAATTTATAATCTAAGGAGGTATATTTAGATTTTTTTTCTCTTTACTTTATTAACTAGTAAGGGACTTAGGGCATTCGATGTAACGTGCATATTCAGTAATATTTTCTTTCCACATTTGTGCCTATTCAGTACATATTTTCTTTCTACAGTTGATGATTCAGCTCTGAAGTGATACAATTATATAAATATTAAAATAATATTTACTAATCACCAATTCTATTGTGAATTTAAAATTCATGAATTAGGTTAATAAACGATAAGGACATCAATTATATATCAATTAGGTTAATATTTTTATTGCAGACTTGTGAGGTTAATTACCATCGTAAATAGTAATGTAATCGATTGAGCGATTGTAAAATGGGTAGAACAATAATTCGAGCTATGTTAAATGCTAAATCCATATTCTTTATATTGCTATGTGAAAAGGGTTAATAAACGATAAGGACATCAATTATATATCAATTTCGATTGTTCTTAGGACAAGAACTATCACATATCTAGTGAAATCCTATAAGTTGGGTCTGAGGAGGAACCGTGACATCAACAAGGTGTGATCACCTAAACAAGTGAAGATGACAACAGTTATCAAAAACCAAAGACAAACATGAATAAGCTATTACTACGATAGACACAGCACTCTACACTACCACCAAGTCAAATACATGAATAAGCTAATACTGCAACAGTACTCTACACTACCATCAAGTCAAATACATGAATAATCGAATACGAAGACAACACTCGAGTACCTACTAATCTTCTTATAAAGTCAATTTGAAATATGGAATCGTAGTGGGATATGTGAATTACCATACATCAATGTGTGTTCAATTAAGTTTTAAAGTTGGGTATAAAATAATTAGCCGTGTGGTTCACCCTGCTTATGGGGTCAAGTGGGCCAGGCCGGATCAACCCGAAATTGGCCCGTGAAAATTAGCCGGGTTGTGGGCCGGTCTGTGCAGGGCTGAGTCCAGGTGAAACAGTAAATTTTTTAAAAACAACCCTGAACCGGTCCACTTAGCCCAATCCAGTCTAACCCACTTAAACCTGATCAAACCCAGATAAAAATTTGGTCAAAAACGGTCAAAAAAAAAAAATTCCAATATACGCTATATATACCCACCTATATATATTTTAAATACGTTAAACAATATATATATACACTACATATATAGTATATACTACATTAGAATTTTAAAAAAATATAGACATATAATCGTGTATACGACTATACGTTAGTTAAATATATATATTACTCTAAATAAAACATATACTACAAGATATATACTACAATATCATGATATATATACTAATTTATAAAATATACACACATATATACGTTAAATATATACGTCTATAGAAGATATATACACGTCTATACGTACCATTCAATACATACGTACTACTTTAAATAAAATATACTACAATAATACACACATTATATATATAGTTATACACTAATTTATAAAATATATACGCATGTATACGTTAAATATATACTGTTTTAGAAAATATATACACATATATACAATATTTTAAATAAAACATATGCTACTTAATATAATAAATTAATAACAGTATAATACTTAATAGTAAATTAATAATATATTAAAACTAAGTTTTTAATTTAAACTAGAAATTCAATTTAAATCATTAAATGGAAAAAAATACAAAGTAAGGACTAAGGAATGAATGAATGTTGAATTTTATTTATTGCAAAATGATCCAAAATTTATAATTTACATGAATGAAAAATCTACAAATTTTGCATCATTTTTTTCAACTCATTCATGTCAATATTAACGGGAACTTGTATAGGATAGTTAAAGTCAACGGGGGCAAAACCATGCATTGGACTTGATTCTGTTGAGTTCTCCCGTGAAGTCATGATTTCTTCAAGTCTCTGCTCATCGTTCGGCTCCGCTTCCATTCCTTGATTTCTTCGTTTAGCTCTAATCCAATCTCTGAGGCAAACGAGAACATCCATTGCATTTCTTCCCAATAAATGTTGGTTGTCTCCAAGTTGTTGTCGTCCTTGACTAAAAGCGCTTTCTGATGCAATAGTTGGCATTGGAACATTCAAGATATCTCTAGCTAATCTTGAAAGCACAGGGTATTGTGTTTCATTACTCCTCCACTAATCCAACGCGTTGATCCATCGTCTGCGATCCTCCATCGGTGACCGAAGATAATACTTAAGCTCTTCCTGATAAGTTGATGTGTAAGCTTCCTCATCGACACTATTTCAACAATTTAAATCATAAAAGTGATCAGGAAAACTACTATGTGCCGGCCTTTTAGAAGATGATGGCTCATCGGGAGGATGAAGAGCGACAGTTGGAGTGATATTTGTAGGTACGGCTAAATCAACTAAATCAACATAGTGATTATATAATTTTTCTATGTATTCATTCGCATTACTCATAACCGTCCACAATCAGGTTGTACTTGTGAGAAGCATTGTTAGTATTTATTTCTAAATTAGTATAAATAATAGTACCAATGCACGGATTAAGCATAGCACCAACCAAGTAAATAGGGGGAATCGGAAAAAAGAAAATTTAAATTTAGCAAACATGGCACCACCAACATCTTTTTAACCTTCTTTATTTTGATATTCTTTGAGTAAAATTGAAATATCGGTTATATATGTCAAAATATTCCAAACAGTAGGACAGTAAGCACCGAAAAATTCAACTGTAGCTATATAATATTTTTACAAAAACTTAATAAGATCATTAATTACAACCCAATCAGAATCATGTAACATGCAATCATCAGAATCAACAAACGAACCACAATATTGGTTAAAAGATAGTGTAATAGGAACTCTATATTTATAACAATTTTTTAAAAAATCATACCATCTAGTTTTACATTCTTCAGGCATCAATATCGGTGTAAGTCAATTTTGTTTACATTTAAGTTTAAAGTCTCTAATTTCACTTCTATGATTATTTCTTTAAATAAAACCAACGGCAAGCCGAATTTTTTCAATATAAAACTAAAAAAATTTAAGAACATCTCTTACAATTAAATTATATATATGACATGCATACCTAATATGAAAAAATTCAGGTAACGGTGAAGATAGCTTAAATTTTAATTTTTTTATAGCAGTCTTATTGTTAGAAGCATTATCAAAAGTAATACATAAGATTTTATTTTCGATACCATAAAATTTTGCAACTTTAGCAATCGAATCAACAATAAAATCTCCAGTATGTTTACGATCTTCATCATATAAAAAAGCAAGAATACATTTTTGCATAATAAAACTACTATCTATCCAATGACAAGTAATAGTTAAAATTTTATTTTTATTTACAACATGCCCAAGATTAGAACTTAGAGACATTTTACATTGAATATTTTTTAACAATGTTGATAAATAAAAATAATACTGTGAATGAAGTCTAAAAATATCGGCCCGACAAGTACTTCTAGGAATACCATTAAACAGAGGATTATAAATTGATTGAATATAATGAATAAAGGCATCAGAATAAGGAAAACTAAAAAATAAACAACCCACAACTACCATTTTAGCTGATCGGTTGCTGGGTCCATTCTAGTTTACGTTGGCCACCAACATCCACACCACCTCGTGCAATATTTAACTCTTTTTCGTGTTCATCACTTATATGTCTCATTAACGTACCCGTACCCCTTGCTTGCCTCCACTTTTATGCTTATATATTTGTTGACAAATATTGCATTGTACCTGAGTATTTGATATACGATCAAAAAATTGTCATGCAATACTAGTTGTTTTACGAGCTCTTGGGGCACAGAGAGGACGGAGAGGGAGATTAACCAATTCAGATCTAACGTTAGCATTTCCTACTGCGGGTGTCTCACCAATATTTTCATCATCTTCGTCTAAATTAACCGCATCTACTTCATTTTCTTCTTCTATATCGTAATTTTCCCGAGCTTTTACATAATTCATATCGTGGGAACCTACACCTAAAGGTACGCCTATTTCTTCCTCAAAAGGTTGACTAAGCGGTGCCGGAGGCACACAGATATATTGTCACGCCCCAAAATCCCATCGGGCTGGACTGGCACCCGAAGCCGAGAAGGTCCGGGAGAACCCGTTCAAATACCTGTACTTTCACTTACATGTCACCAAAAATTTGGACAGCACTTTGTTGCATATAGAAGGGTCTAATTACCTGTATCAGCACAACACGCACAAATATATATATATATATATATATATAGTACTTGGCCGTCGTGGCCACCACATATACAAATATAACATCACTATATAAACTTCCATGACTTTACCCTTCCTTATGTCTACAAAGCCTCTAGGATATACATGACATAACTAGGGTCGGGACAAACCCCCGCCCACACATGACTCCTGTACAATAACAAAACATAAGGGACCGACTTGGAAAGCTCCGAAGCAAACTGGAGCTCACCAACAATAGCTGTATGACCTGACTCTTATCTATGCTGTGAATGAGCTGAACCACCTGTGCCTACAGCATGAAATGCAGGTCCCCCGTGAGGGACGTCAGTACGAAATATGTACTGAGTATGTAAAGCTGTAAATAATCATATGTGATATGGGGGATCAAAAAAATCAGACGCAAGTGAATAAATCATAATAGAAGTGAACCACACTTCATAAACACTTTTAGGATCATGTACATTATCATTAATCTGAATTGGATTCTTGAATTCCAACACATTTGTGGAACGGTATACATTCGTTCATTTTATTCTTTACAATTATCATTTGCCATTACCTCCTCCTCCCGAACCTCCAACCACCTAACAATAATCAATACTGTACCGTACTGTGACCATTAGGCTGCCCCCAGTACATATCAACTGTAATCATATCAAATATCAGGATCGGCCCATGCTAGGCTTAAGCCCCTGAGCTACCACCCACACGTATATCAAGTAACACACATAAGAGATCTTTCCAATAACTTAGTTCAAAAGCTTTTGAGATTATTACATTAGTGTTCATGTCAATATAGTACCTTTGGAATAATGATACATCAATAGGAATCAAGTAATAGACTTTCTATACAATAACGATGTAATAAAGACTCATTGGTACATCAACAATGTGTTTCGAAATCATCAATATCACAACAATGAAATAGGAGCCTTTCGGTATATCAATGAAACATTTTGACACTTTATAGAATGGAAACAACTTCGTTGGTAATGTAGAACAATACATGTTTTTGGACAACCTCGGAATTTTACTTGATGGAACATTGGTGTTTTCATGCCAAAGAACATCGTTAGAGTATGCTTTACATACCTCATTGTAGATTCGGATACCAATTCAACACAACTTCCCGCCTTTACAAATCACTTATCTACAATGAAATGTTTGGCATCTAGTATTAGCAACCCAACACCACAATTCTCTTCCATAATTTCATACAACCAATATTTGCAAAGCATTCCAAAAACCAACTTGAACAATCGGTTTATGTGTATATATATATATATATATATAATCATCATTTCAATACCACATCATCACACTAAATCCCTCCACAATTCAACATAATCCAACTATGCACAAGAATAATCCAACATCATTTCCAATCATCTTTCAACAACAATCAAATAACATACTTCTTATGCTCACATGCATATATATATATATACATATCCATATAAATAACACCAACATAATTTACATCCTTACCATAAAATAGCCCTTTTGATTTCGAAGTCCTGTTGGCACAAATAAGGGGTGCTTCTCGAAGCCCTCGAGACGGTGAACACAACTACGGAATCAATTTGGATTTTCTACGGTTGAATGACAAGATAATTGGAGTTGAACTTAGGCTAGGGTTTCTTATTCTTCAATAATTTGGATGATAAATTATGGATATGAGGCTAAGTATATGTATATAATGACCAATTTTCGTCCATGAGGTGATTAAAAATGACCATATTGCCCTTAAAATTTAAGTAAATCCGAATCTGTCCATGGTGGACTGTTTTGATAGGCTAAGTAAATCGACCATAACTCTTTACTCCGATATTGGATTTGGGTGAAATTGGTATCGTTGGAAAGATAATTCAAAGGGCTTTCATTTAATATAAAGTAGGCCACCCAGTTCGTCCTGTACAAGGAGTTATGATCGTTTGAAGTTGACCCTAAAAATCTATTTTGAGAGGCTGAAGTAAAACGAGTATAACTCATTACTCAGATGTCGGATTTGGATGAAACCAATTTCATTGGAAAGAAGACTCAAAGATCTTTCTTTTCATAGGTGGCAGCTCTCCCAGTTCATTATATTAAGGGAGTTACGATCGTTCAAAGTTGACCCAAAAAAATGGCTGACCTCAGTAGTTTGTGTGAAGGAAATTTTCCTGCACATTTACTATTCCCAATATCCCGGCCACCGTTTTATAGTTTCGAACGTGCTCGATTATATCCGAAACCTATCCGTTTTTGGAAATCTTTATATCGTTGGGAAGCTTATTCAATAACCTTCGTATGGAACCATCGACGGGCAAATTCCGGTATAAATAAAATAAAATAAAATTAATTCCATATAAATAAGACCAATACACGTAATTGAATACGCCAATATATGTACTTGAATACGGGGTGTTACATATATCTACTACTTGAAGTATCTCTACCGCTAGTAATTCGCTTTTTACTACCACTACCGTTTCCGGGATAAATTTTTTTAACACCTTTAGTAGCAAGGTTTCTTAATTTATCCATAATATAAATTAAACTAAAAAAATTTAAAATAAACAAATATAATAAAATTAAATATTCAACAATTAATACACTAAATACAAATTAAACATAAGAGATGGAATGACAATACAAAATTTTGGAAGTATCCGAAGGCTGCGACTTTAGAAACTTTCACTCGTACTTTGTAATCGCAAAATTTAAAAATTAACGTGAGCACTTTAGGAAATTAAATATATAAAATGTTTGAGAATTGAGAATTGAGATTTGAGAGAGAATGAGAATTGAGAGAATAAAAAATTGTGTGGAAAATGATTTGAAAGTGTAGGGTATTTATAGAAATTTTTTCGGGGTTAAAAAATAATTTTAAAAGTAATATTTTTTTTTTAATAAAAATCTCAAACTAGCCGTTTGGATCCAAAAATGGCTATATAGCTGTTGGGCCAACGGCTAGTTTGGGCCCAACAACCCATTTAAAAAATATATATATATTCCAGGTCGGTTAACCGGCGGGCTTGGACCGAACTTGGTTCGGACTGAGTTAATCAGGCCCAATCAAAAATAAATCAGCTCGGGACTCGGTATCCTACAACCCATGGGTTGACCGGGCCGAGTCAAACTGGATCGAGTCAAACTGGGCCGATTTTCTTAAACAAACCCGACCCATTTGACAGACTTACCCCTGCTTAGGACGCAACACTTACCCAAGTGGTAAACCATGCTGGAAGTAGTCAAGGAACAAGTTTGGTTATGCCGTAATTGCACATTGTGTAATACTTGAGCTAATTTATGGTGATTGATGTCAGTTTATTGTGTATTTTGTCTTTGTACGACTGAGAAAATTTAGTATTAAGAATTTAATCTTTTTAGTTTTTTTTTTCCTAAATCCACATAGAGCTGTAACATGTCCGCATATTATTGGGAGAAAAATATGAACTTGCCCAATCCCACATAGCCTTAAATCTGCACCGGCCTGCATAGCTTTAAACCTGCATTGCAAACGCGTTGCCTGCATTCAGGTTAACTTCATGCTCATACTAATTTTGTTGGTATTCTATCAAGAAATTTGCCTTACCTCCTGATTTAATTGCTTGAATAAGTCTATAGATTATATTTATATTTTTATTTTGCAAATAAAATCTCTTTACTTTTGGAGGAAAAAAAATGAGCATATGATCTGAATCCTTTTTTGGCCATAGAATGTCTAATAACCTACTCCCTCCGTCCCAAATTATCGGTCCCAAATTTCTTAATTTGGTTTCTAATTTTACTTGTCTTTTTTTATTAATCAAAAAGATATAAATTTTTTTTTTTTCATGTTTTATTCTTTGCATTAATTACTTTTTCTTTAAGTTAAAATGTAAACATCGTTTAATAGGATACTATGATAAACTAGCCATGTTATTAATTATTTTTCTTAATCAATATGTCGTCTCAATTTGGAACAGATAATTTAGGACGGAGGGAGTAGTACAAGTTTATTGGGTTCAGTCTATCGTATGACATTGATAAATCAAATTGATTCCCCAGCTACTTAATTCATAAAATATGCCTCGAGTAGGCGTGGGTGCAACCTGACTGAAATAATAGTCACAAAAGAATATTGGTATGGGAAGTGTGAGAGCCTACACTTTAAAATAAATAAAGCTGCTACTGCTCCTCAAGGGTAAAAAACATGAAGTTCTCAGTTACTAGAATATAATATTTGCAAGGAGAAATAATGTTTAATAGTCGAGTTTAGATTTGGTCTTCGACATGTTTGTGCAACTTTTTGAGTGGCTTATTGTTATATACAAATCTAGAACTTTAACTTAAATGTAGAGAGCCTTATGCGGGAAAAAAAGTAAAATTTGTTAAGGCAAAAATTCGCTTATAGTTTCAGCATAAATAACTTTAATCTCCAAGTGATTGGCAAACTGAAAAAGAAAATGAATGTTTTCACTTTAAGATACTAATCTGATTCATGAATTAATATTCGCTTCTATTTTCCAATTGTTTCCAAACTTTCCAAAAATGGATTGAAGGTTAATGCTCTTTCTTCACAATTTCTTTTGGCTACTATTATCCTAATGTATGTCATTTGATTAAGTTGCAGAAAGAGACACTTCATTGCTTTTCTCTTGATATGATTGGATGACTTGGCTGGTATGATATTTTAATAGTAATAGATAAAGTTTTCAATTGTACCAAGAGAAAATATCCATTTTCTCCTTCACTGGATACTTCAAATGTGTAAGATATATACAACAACTGCTTTCTGTCAAATTGATCGATTGATGGTCAACATTTGTTATTATTTTTCCTAAATTTCTTGGAATGTTTATCATAAACTTCTAATAATTAGCTTGTATTCTTTCATACAACAGGTCTCAGTCATACATTTGCAGAGTCCAATCTAAGGATGCATCAACTCTTTTTTTGTATTTATGAAAAGGGGAAAGACTCAAATATGCCACTAAACTATCAGAAATGACTCATTTATGTCATCCGTTAAAAGTTGGGCTTATTTATGCCATCGCCGTTACAAAATTGGCTCATCCATGCCATTACTTTTTAACAGTCGATTTTTAAAAATAGTCTTGTCACGTGACAGCTTATTAGAGGGCCACATTAATTTTTTTTGATCCATTAAAAAGAATCCACGCAACTTTTTGATCCATTGAAAATTAGTTTGATCTATGTTTTTAAAATTTGATTAATTTTTCATGAATATATTCTTAAAACATTCTCGTTCGATTCGTTTTTTTGTCATTTTTGATATATTAAGATTGTTTTCATATTTTACCTTTAATATTAATTATTTTTTTCTTCAAATTAATTTCAAACACAATAGTAAACATCATTTAATAAATATATTATAATAAAATAGTTATTTTAATTGATGGGCGAGTAATTAAAAGGGAACGGAGAGAGTATATACTCCACGTTTTTTATCACTTTATTATTATTTTTTTAAAAGATTCACGTTAACTAAAACTTTTGTCATTTTTCAGTTGAAACTGCAGGAATATATAAACATCAAATATTATTATTATATTATTAATAGTTAGCTTCTCATTTTGTCAACTCTACGTATACTATATATGTCGTTATGTTGTCGCCTTCCTGTTTTTGCAATAATAAATGATGATGCATAAAGTATTACGTACGAATATTGAATGCTGATTAGGGGCGGCTTAACCCTTAGGAGAAAAGGCAGCCGCCTAAGACTCCAAAATTTGAGGAGTCTATTTTTGTTTAGTAATAATAAATTACAAATTTTAAGAAATATATTAAATACTATTTATAGAAAAAAGAAAAATTTTATATAAAAAAATAAAACGCAAGACCTCCGTTTGATTTTTGCCTTAGACCATAAATTTCTTGAGACGCCCCTGATGCTGATGATGTCATTCCATGCTTAATAAAAAAATAAAAAAATAAAAAATTACTTACATTCGGCTGACAAAATATTTCATGTATGCTAAGACATACTATATGCTTAATTAGAATAGCGTTTGGTTATAAATTTTAGCAGTAGATTTAAAAAAAAAAATCTTTAAGTATTTGTTTGATCATGAAAAATTAATCAAATTTTAAAAGCATAGATTAAATTAATTTTTAATGGATCAAAAAATTGGGTGGATTTTTTTTAATGGATAAAAAAAAATTAAAAAGAAAATTGATTTAAAAAAAATAAAAAATGACATGACCCTCTAATAAGCTACCGCGTGGTAAGGTTGTTTTTAAAAACTGACTGTTAAAAAGTAATGGCATGAATGAACCAGTTTTGTAATGGTGATGGCATAAATGAGCCCAACTTTTAACGGATAACATAAATGAGTCATTTCTGATAGTTCAATGACATATTTGAGTCTTTTCCCCTATGTAAATTATATGTATAGTGCTATTTTGCAAAACATAGCTCCTTAATGTTCACATATATATATGTATATATATGTATGTATATATAAAATGTGCGCTACAAGCTTGTTCCCCTGAGCTCAATGGTATTAATTAAAACATTCTACCGCTCAAACTTCCTACTTTAAGATAAATCCTAAAACTTAAAAATTGCAATCCACATGTTTTATTGTTGGGCCCGTACTGACACGGGCGTTGCACTTCTAGTTCTATTATATAGAAGAGGTGGTTTGGACCATCTCTCATGCAATTACCAAAAAATTCCTCCACTCCCACTTAATTACATATCATGCCCCAATATATAATAATTCATTGTTTCATCATAATGGTTTAAATATTTAATATATTCTATTAATTTATATTAATTAACTATAACTACATATTGGAAGTATTTTTTTTTTATTTAATTGGCTACTATGTTCAAAACTAATTTGTTACCACGAATCACAATAATTAATGACTTAAAATATTTAAAAGACATATAGAAATTTTATTGACTCTCATTATTTTAACATCTCATTATTTTAGCAATACCACATAAATTGAGATAAGAGAAAAAGTACGGCAAATCATAATAATTAACAACTTAAAATATTTAAAAGACATATAAAATTTTTAGTTGATTCTAAAAATTGTATCGAAGCTACATAAATTGGGACACAAGGAGTAAATATATTATTTGATAATTACATAAAAAATATTATAAATCACAATAATTAACAAGTTAAAATACTTTTTTAAAAATAGATAAAAGTTTTATTCAACTCTCAAAATTTTATCGGTGCACCATAAATCATGACAAAATAAAAAATTCTCTTAATTAATTGCAACTAAATATTTAAAGTGAATCAATGTTATTATTTTAATTGACATTTATATAGAAAACTAATCTTTTTATTTATTTATTTTAGTAAATTTAAATTTTAAGATTATTTTTTTATTATCTAGAAATACTAATATTTAAACTTAACTTAAAATTTTTAAAGTACAAAATTAATAAATTTAATTTAATAAAATAAATTTCTAATGAATATTTTCTTAGAATTTGTGTTGGGTCAATATGTATCAAGTTAAAAAATAAAGAAAGAAAATCTATAGTAAAAGATAAATATAATGCACTATCAAATAATGTTTAATAATATCATATTTTGCATATGCAAATATAGCATCCCGTATTTAATTAATATACTATTTCGATGAATTATCGATGATTACTATTGGATATAATAAAATTATATCAATTTTTATAGTAATAACATAATCAATCGCTATTAATTAATTGTTACGAGTCATCTAGGTATTAAGAAAATAAATAATATTTAATGAAAAATAAAATAGACATAAAAAACGAAATTAACTCTTAATGTTTTAAATTAAATTTTCGTCTTTCGAATGATGATTTTACAATATCACTCCTTATAATTATAAGTCATTTATGTATTAGAAAAATAAGAATAACAAAATGATATGTCAACATAAAATATTTGATTGACTATCAAAATTATATTAGAGCCACATAAATTGGAACGTACAGAAGAAGATATAAAGCAACATATATTATTTAAAAATAAAATAAAAAGTACTGTAAATAACAATAATTAACAATTTTTTTTAAAAATTGATTTGTGCTGCTTCAATCGTGATTTTAATGTATCACCCGCAATTAATTATTATAAGTCACTTATATATTGAAAAATTAATAATATTGAATCCATGATTTTACTATATATATATATATATATATACTATGAATAAATATTTTCATGATGTTTTTTTTTTTTAAAATAAAAACTTACTACATATATTCAAAAGACAAAAGAGTAAAAACACACGAGAGATAAATGTAGAGAGATCAAGAAACACCAAATGGATTATTAACATCTGTAACATTCAACACATTTCTAAATGTTTCCAAATTCTTCTTGAATCAACACATACACATAATAAAATTAATAAATAATAAGTAATAATAATTATATTTTTTTTATATAACCCCTAATTAATTATTATGGTCATTTAAACATTATGCCACATAAGTTGAAATAAAAAATATATTATAAATCACAATGATAAAAAATTTAAATTATTTAAAAAATATAATTGGCTATCGTAGATACAAAAGTCTGGACAAGGAGAGTAGCATATATTATTCAAAAATTACGTAAAAAATATTATAAATTACAATAGTTAACAACTTAAAATATCTAAAAACAATTTAATATGTTGTACATTTAAAAAATATTACATGAAAAATACTAAAAATCACAATAATTAATAACTTAAAAAATTTAAAAGATATAAAATATTTGGTCGACTCTTGAAATTATATTAGTGTCATTGAAATTGAATAGAAGAAAAATATTATAAATCACAATAATTAAAAACTTAAATTATTTTTAAAATATAATTGACTATCAATGCCACACGAAATTGGACACAAAAAGTAACGTATATTAATTTGAAAATTACATAAAAAAAATTTATAAATTACAATAGTTAACAATTTAAATTATCTAAATACATATTAAAATAGCATATATTGAACTCATGCTAGATTTCGGATGAATTTTAGAAAACATATGCAATCCTTTTATTAAAAAAATTTATTTAAATATATCAAGATTGAATAAATAAATAAATATCTTAATATTGGACCCGTGTTGACACGAGTCATGCTCTTTTAATATTTATATATAGAGCTCTTCCATCGAAGTTTGCGTGTGACCGGTCTTAATAGATTCGCCCCTGATGGCATACTATTTCCCATGATACCAGAACCACCTTCCTCCCTTCATCCTTGCTTTCCCATAAATAGTCTCTGCACCTTTTATCTACTTTAAATGAGCTTTAAGAGCGGATAAAAATTGCTCCCAAAAAACTGTGGATAGGAAATAACAATGCATTTATCACGTGTAACCTCCTAGCATAAGATCATAAATTTTTACAGTAAATCACATCACTTAATTTAAAATAATAAATATAAATTTTTATTGTATTTTATTTTTTATAAATTTTATATCAAGTTAAAATATATTTGCTTTTCGAAATCGATGGAGGATTTTATAAGTATATGGTCTGGATCGGGATCGGGATCGGGATCGGGTTCTTGTCTGGACAGTACTCGAATAAAGAAATTTAAGATTGAAATATAAGTTAGTTTGGTTTAGCATTTTAAAATTAATTTTATTATTTTGATTCTTTAGAGAGAAATCAACACGGCCACTTGTCCTCTCTTCATTTGCCTTCCATATCCTTATCCTTAAATCCTCACGTTGACGTAACTTAACTCTAACTTTGTTTTGACTTGTAGAAATTAAATCATGCAACAAAATTTTCTACTACATCTTACTTATTATTTTCCAAAACTATCACCGTAGGGTATCATCTTGTTCAATTTCATTGTCACCTTGTGTTGAACACATTCCACCTGTACTTGTTCTCCAACTTTCTAGACTTCTCCCCATCAGATTCCATTCCAAAATCTTCTCTTCCTTAAATGGTTTCCACTATGTTTTCTCTTCAGTTCATAGCATTCTTGATCAACCCCATATGGCAACAGCTCTTTGTGCTGCTACATCTTCTTCCTCTTGCTCTTCTTCTTGGTCACTCACAAACAGAAAATCCCAACACCCACTCTCCTTTTCCCTATATTCTACTTATTACAACCCAAAGAGATTGAATCTTTACGTTCCTTATAAAAAGAGGTTGAATTTTCATGTTAAAGCTGAGGAAAAAGATGATCAACCCTCATCTTCCTCTCCATCTGTGGCTGTAGCTTCTGAAGAAAATGATTCTTCAAAGAATGATGTGCATGTCCAAGAGGGTCAGAGTAGTGTTCATGAGCATGAGTCTGAGAGGATAGAGAGGGAGAAACAACAAGAAATGGATTGGAAAACTGATGAGGAATTCAAGAAGTTTATGGGGAATCCATCAATTGAGGCTGCTATAAAGCTTGAGAAAAAGAGAGCTGATAGGAAGCTCAAAGAGCTTAATAGTGAAACCAGTAGCAACCCACTTGTTGGTTTTTTTAGAAATTTGGTTCGTGATAGTTTGTCCAAAGAAAAGGAGAGGTTGGAAAAGGCAGAGGAGGCTTATGTAGCTCTTGATCTTAACAAGGTAATTTTCCCCTCTAATTGTGTGATTCTTTCTTTTCTTGGACCTTTTATGTAGAGGCCAATCCAGAATTTAAAGTTGGTTAGTTCAGAGTGGTGGTAGTCTAATTACAGTATACATTTAAAAAAAAAAAACATTTTTGCACATGTATACATGGTTAGAAATTGTTGTTGTTGTTGTTCTATAATATGAGTCTAACAACAACTTACCTAATGTAATCCCATAAGTGGGTCTGGGGATGATAGAATGTACGTGGACCTTACTCTACCTTTGAGAGTTAGAGATGTTGTTTCTAATAGACCCTCGGCTCAAATATAAAATGAGTCTATGAGCTTATTGGAGCGGCTTATTTGGTGAGGAATATAGAATGGATACAAACTTGCTTAGTATTGAGGTTTAGTTGTTCTTGTATGCATGATTAGCAGTTTTTGCCCTGCTGTTATGTTGTACTTGTTGATAGCTACTTCATTGTCTTAGGAGCTATTCGCCGTGTATCTTGATGTTTGTATAAATTTTCTTTGGCAGCTAAGGAATTGCTTTGGCTTTGATACGTTCTTCGCAACTGATGTGAGGAGATTTGGGGATGGAGGAATTTTCATTGGTAACTTGAGAAGGCCTATTGATGAAGTAATACCCAAATTGGAAAAGAAGTTATCAGAGGCTGCTGGAAGGGAGGTCGTCTTGTGGTTCATGGAGGAAAAGACGAATGATATTGCAAAGCAGGTATGCTTTTAGATGTTTACAAAGATACTAATTTGGACTGTTTCGTTATGCATATTAGCGCTTAAGGCTTTTGCGAATGAACTACATTACGGTTAGTTGAGGATGTTTGCTACTTGGTTTAAGGAAGTTGTGAAGCTATCAGCCAGAATTTGCAACTATTGCAGCATACATAACTCCAGATTTCACTTTAGTAATTTTTACATGTATGGATTGTGGAGAAAAGATGAACTTTAAGAATGAAGTTAGTGATGTAGATCAATAGCTCAACCTAATGGATCCAGAAAAGTTTAACGAACCACAAATTAATTCCATTCATTACAGTATATATTCTATGATAGTCACATGAGATTCATTTATTTGTGTGGAACAAAAGACTCAACTTGTGTCATTTCAGGTGGTTTTAGTAAATATTCCATTTGGTTGCCTGTGTAAATGACAAATATTGTTGATGCTTTTTTCGTCTTCAGGCTTGTGTGGTACAACCGAAGTCAGAGATGGATCTTGAATTTGAATCAACCAAATTAAGTACACCTTGGGGTTACATCAGTGCTGTAGCTTTGGCCGCAACTACTTTGGGCACTATAACTTTGACCAGTGGTTTCTTTCTTAAGCCTGATGCTACGATTGATGATTTCTTGACCAACATTGCACCTCTTTTTGGTGGCTTCTTGACCATTTTGGGAGTTTCAGAGGTATGCATTGATTTCTCCTTTAAATCGTGTGAGTTGATGCCTAAATCTCATGAAAGCTTTAAATCAAATCTCAAGTTTGCTTTTTGTTAATGTTAGATTCCTAGAAATTCTTTTTTCCATGTAAATACATGAAATGTTCTTCCCAAGTCTCGTTGCAGCTATTGGTACAACATAAAGTACACTCAAGCATAAAGTACGTTTAAGTTGTGTGTTTCGTACTACTGGGTTGACATGATGTGTTGCAAGGAGTTCAGTATTTTTATATCATAGACATTTTATACGTTGAATATGGAAAGTTGATTTATTATAAAAATAGCTGATTACTCAGATATAAAATCGATGCAACTTACCACTTAGCATTCTAGAAAGTATCTTTAAGTTGGTCGGTGTATGATGCCTTGATGTACTGAACTATTGAATTTTATAATGTACGAATGTCGCTATAGGTATTGATATGGATGCTTTCTAGTATTTTAGAAGTATCCATTCTATCCATTTTCCTCCTTATCCCCTGTCCAGATGTAGAACCTTACCTGTGGTTTTGAGTTTTGACCTATGCGCAAGCATCATTTCGCTAAGTTTTCTTAGCCTGTGATAAGCATTGTAGCTATTTGTGGTCGCATCTTTATATTTCCGAGCTTGTAGGCTTTATCATACTATGATGTAATTGCTTTATATCATGATGAACAACAAACCTCTGATGTCTGTCTTTTGCTTAATAATTGTTATGTTTCTTGATGCATGGCAGATAACCACAAGAGTAACTGCTGCCCGCTATGGTGTCAAACTTAGTCCATCTTTTCTTGTTCCATCCAATTGGACTGGGTGTCTCGGTGTCATGAATAACTATGAGTCCCTGCTACCAAATAAAAAGGCTCTATTTGATATTCCAGTTGCTCGTACAGCAAGTGCATACTTGACATCGCTAATACTTGCAGTTGCTGCTTTTGTGGCTGATGGAAGCTTTAATGGAGGCGACAATGCACTGTAAGTAATTAATATTGTCCTCCCTTAAAATGCTGCATTGCACTAGAGTAACTTCTGTCTCGTATACAACTTACATGTGGAATGCATGTTTTGGTTTTTTCCTTTAGCTTATTGTGGCCGAAATGATTTAGAAACTGTGGTTGTGAAAACAAAAATTTCCCTGTAACACTTGATGGCTTTTCTGGCGTTTCTTCTGCATAAACTTTGCCCTTAAATATCTGTATATGTCTAAATTTGTACGAATTCTTTTGCCGCCATAGAATAACTAACAAGCACGAACAGCTTGATTGCCCAAACTTTGTGATGTTTTATGTGTTCATTACAATTAATGAAAAAAGAACTATTGCAGAATTGGCATGACTTACTTACGAGCAAATTTGGTAGGCCGTTTTGAGAAATTTTCTAGCACATCATACTTTTCTCCTTCCTGCCTAACCTCTTCAGCGTGGATTTTATTAATTTGATTGTCCTATTTCTTCTGCATTCCTTTCTATATCACTTCTGCTTACTGTCCTCTCTTTGTTTTTCAGGTACATAAGACCTCAGTTCTTTTATAATAATCCTTTGTTCTCCTTCATTCAATATGTTGTTGGGCCATATACTGATGATCTTGGGAATGTGTTGCCTTATGCTGTTGAAGGCGTGGGAGTTCCTGTTGATCCCCTTGCTTTTGCTGGGCTTTTAGGTGAGTTTCTCGAAATCTTCTCCCTTTTTTTTTGTTGTGCCAACTTCTTGCAGTAAATTTATGGTGTGACCTCAAAGCATCTGTTTAGCTGTGTTCCTAAAAAAGCACCTCTTAACTTCATGCATAAACAAAGAGCGTTCAGTTTGGTTAAGTCCATGCCTTTTGTCATGACTATAGATAGATAATTGAAGGGGGATATTCAGCAGAAGAGTAATAAGACGAAGAGGAACAGTATTTGGTTTAATATTCTAAAAGCTGTATCTTCGGATAGGTTGTTCATGCATAGTCATTTACTCTCGGATAATCACTATCTTCTTCATTTTAATCTCGTTGAACAAGGTATTCTAGGAGGCTTAAGTAATAATATTGGGTCTAATTAACTTCTGGACATATGTCTGAAGAGTTCCTACTGTTGCATGTCAACTGTCACTGACACTACTTTTTGGTGCCTCTATCGCCAAACTGTGAGGTGAATTAGCAACATAGCTGTGCTTATTCTGTATGGCTGAACACCTTTCTGATCTCTTCCACAAGCAATCCTAATTGCGGTTAATTTCACTTTTTTTAGGTGAAGAACTAAAATTGGTATTCCTTTTTAGGCTATAGGAGTAGTAAACGGCATAAGGTGAGAAAGAAAAATAGAAACAATTGACTTGTTATCTCTTCCCCTATTATGCTCTTCAACTTTAGTTACATAAGAGTGAGAAGTACAGGTCCGGAGATTGTTGGGAATGAATTTGTGACACATCATCTTCTAATAAGTGGCGAAGCAACCCAATTTGCTCACCCCGTTGCGGTCATTCTCTATTGCAGGAATGGTTGTTACCTCTTTAAACCTCTTGCCATGTGGAAGACTAGAAGGCGGGCGCATTGCACAAGCTATGTTTGGCAGGAGCACTGCTGCATTGTTATCTTTCGCGACTTCCCTTTTGCTAGGAATAGGCGGTCTAAGTGGAAGCGTGCTATGTCTGGCTTGGGGACTCTTTGCAACCTTCTTCCGCGGTGGAGAGGAAGTCCCTGCACAAGATGAGATCACTCCCCTTGGAAATGAGAGGTTTGCATGGGGTTGTGTACTCTTCTTGATGTGTTTCCTAACCCTTTTCCCCAACATTGGTGGCACATTCTCCAGTTCATTTTTCGGTGCTCCATACTTCCGCGGTGATCTGTAATTATGAATTAGTGTATACTTATAGCAAATGTATTGTAAAGTGCCAATTTTCATTTTTGTTGTTAATATTAGGTGTTCTTTCTCTCTAATATATTGAATGAATAGATGCAACCCTTATGCATTTGAGTGAAATTCAATGGAATTATGTGCCTTCAATATGTTTTAGTTCTCTGCATCATCCTTTTAGTTAATGAGGACATAACTCTGTTCAGGAAGAAAATGGTTAGTTTTATGGCCCATCTTTAAATTTTGGATCTACCTTGGTGCCTCTGAATTCACATGTTGTATATCAATCTTTAATGGCTCGAGTTCAATTAATTTCGATAAGTATTGATTAAAGATTTAATTCACACAAAACTTTGATAGAACTATAACTTGGCTAGGTGTGGTAAACGGGCTTGAGTCAAATTTGGATAGATCAAAACATTATCGAGTTAAAATTCTAACTTGTACAAAGTATATGTTTTGAGTCAAAATGACTTGCATCAGGATAAGTCAAATAATGAATCATAATCTTACTGAATTATTTACCAGATTACATGAATTTGGACTAATTTATCACCCAAATTAAACTGGGATAATGATCAAAACCATGTATGGTGCTACCTCGAAAGTGGTAAGTCTCGTGACAGAGTATAGGGAAATGTAAACAGCAAAAGTTTGCTATTAATGAAAGGACCTGAAAGCAGTTGCTTTCTTTTCTTTAAATGGTTGTTGCACTTGTAAAAAATTAAAATAGGAAAAAAGAAGTTAGGCCACCGAAGGTTCTTTCAGTTAATTAATGTCAATAATAATAATAATAATATCCTAATCTAAGGAACAATAATAAAACAAAGTCTTTTTTTGTTCTTTTAAACTTTCTATTTAACTCCAAAATTAAAGGAAAAGAAGAGATGGTAATTCATTGATCATGTTGGAAAAGGCTATGAGCATTATGATTGATTTTGGTGAAAGCTAATCCAGCTAGCTAGCATACAATGTAATAATTAATGACGATATTCCTATGCATAATATGCGTACCATCAGTGTACTGATCTTTTTATTTATTTTTATTTTTTTCAATTAGTATTCGATATTCACGATCGAGTACTCTGAATTCACATTGAAAAGTTTATTATAGGGGTAAAAAACTTCCTATCAAAGCCGATTTTGGACCCAGAGCTTTAACCTCAAGTTTTTGATTAAGAATGTAGAAGTATTTTTCACTCCATCACGACCTTTAGTGGTATCAATTCCAATCATACATGATATTGTAAGGAAAAAATTAAGCTCTTATTTTGTCTTAATATTTATATTTTTAAAGAGATATATAGAGGATTATCTTTTTTTGGACACGAAGTACAATTATATCAAAGTACTATGTATGTCAAACCTAAAAAAAAATTATCCTATTAATCTAACCAACGACAATTAATAAAACAAAATCATATTGTTTTTGCTATTTCCTTGTTTTGTTGTTGTTTTTTATTTTTTATTTTTACTTTTCTATTTAAAACCCAAAATAAAAAGAAAAGATGTTTCATTGATCATGTTGGAAAAGGCTAGAGGCTTATAATCATGATATGTTGGAGAATCTACATGGAGCAATAATGATCGCGACGATTTTCTCGGTGCAACAATTTGAATTCTATATAATTGAATAATTTTTTTTACAAAGATACGTAACAATTTTATATTGTATTTATACTTGTTATCACGAAATAAAATAATGCATATATATGAATATGTCCGTGTACACTGTACTGACTATCGTTATTGACGTCGAAATTGGAACTATGTACGTCTTAGTTTGTTGAAGTTTTAGTGCGAAAGGATACCGTACTTACGTTTCCATAAAAGTACTACAAATATAAAGAATAAATAATGTGTTTATAAATTGGTCCAATTACCATCAAGGTACAAAACTTAATTGCACTTCATGTTTATATCAACGAGATTTGTGTATGACCTACGTATTCATGTTAATATACAATTCATCTTAATTTATGACCTAACTATACTGATCGAATTAATATGAATTAATCTAAATATTGAATGCAGATAAATGTTAGAGTTAATACATAAAAATGACAATTATAACTTTGACAGTGCACAAATATGACATTTAACTATTCAAAACTGCACAGATATGACCTCCAACCTACGTGGCAAAACATGTGTTCAACACGCAAAACTGGGCGCGTCCAGCTTAAAATCTAAGGGCATAATACATAAATATGACCTTAAACTTTGACAGTGCACAAATATGACCTTTAACTATTCAAAACTGCACAAATATGACCTTTAAATTACTCTTCACTATTATTTTTTCATTATTTTCGGCTCAAAGATAAAAATGACATCTAATGTCTTTTGTCATTGCGGAAAAAAGAGCAATATTGAAGATTTAAATTAGGCGGGTCAACCTCATAC
>NC_061118.1:164213587-164218250 GCF_002878395.1 Capsicum annuum
TGGCAAAACACGTGTTCAACACGCAAAACTGGGCGCGTCCAGCTTAAAATCTAAGGGCATAATACATAAATATGACCTTAAACTTTGACAGTGCACAAATATGACCTTTAACTATTCAAAACTGCACAAATATGACCTTTAAATTACTCTTCACTATTATTTTTTCATTATTTTCGGCTCAAAGATAAAAATGACATCTAATGTCTTTTGTCATTGCGGAAAAAGAGCAATATTGAAGATTTAAATTAGGCGGGTCAACCTCATACGAAAAAATCGAGCGGGTATGTATATATATTATAAAGCAGATGACGAATTTAAGTTATATAATATATCTAAATATTATTTATTTAAATATTAAATTAAAGATGAAACTATACTAATAAAAAAAAATTATAGTTTTAATAAAATGTTATTAAATTAATGTTATTAAGGATAGTATTAGTAGTAGTATATTAAATTAACGTTATTAAATTAACGTAATTAAAATGTTATTAAATTAACGTTATTAAAACGTTATTAAATTAACGAGGGGCGGACCTACGTGGTTGCCATGGGGTTCACCCGAACCCCCTCGGTAAAAAATTACATTATATAAATATAAGATAGAAAATGTATATTTATGTACGTATATTAATGTTGAACCACATGAAACAAGGCACTTAGATAGCTCAGTGGTTTTATTTGCTCTTTTTGGGTGCTTCTTTCAGCCTACTGTGCGGGTTCGATCCCTGCTGGTGGCTATTTTTTTTAAATTAAAAAAAGGCTAGGTGTTGCTGCTATAGAAATAAATAAAATAATAATAATAATAATAATAATAATTTTTTTAAATTAAAAAAAAGTTAGGTAGTGCTACTATAGAAATAAATAAAATAATAATAATAATAACAACAACAACAACAACAACAACAACAAAAACAATAATAATAATAATAATTTTAAAAAAAAGAACGACGTTGTTTTAACACAAAAAACAAAACTTTGACAGTGCACAAATATGACCTTTAACTATTCAAAACTGCACAAATATGACCTCTCTCCAAGTCAGCCCTTTTAACGACGTGGCATCGTTGATTGGATTACATTTCCACGTAGGCGCGAGTGAGACGCACGCATGGGGTCGCAAATCGGAGGTCATATTTGTTCAGGTTTTGAATACTTAGAGGTCCTATTTGTGCACTATCAAAGTTTAAGATCAAAGTTATAATTTTGAGTCAAGTTTAGGGTTATTTTTATGTATTAACTCTAAATGTTATCTGTCATGTATTCTCTTATTTACAAGAGGTAGTTGAGCGGCTGAAACAGGCAGGAGGTCGACATACTTGCTTCAGCTGCTTCAACTATAATTTTACTATATCACTCCACAATTAATTATTATAAGTTATCTATATATTAAAAAATTAATAATATTAATAAAAAAATAAAATATACATTTATGACATATCTGCTTCAGCTGCTTCAACCATAATTTTACTATATCACCCCTAATTAATTATTGTATCTCTAATTAAATATTGTAAGTCATTTACGTATTACAAAATTAATAATATTTAATTAAGAAAAAGGTAAAAATACACATTTATGTCTGTTTCAGCTATTTCAATCGTAATTTTTACCGTAAGAGGGAATTGAGTAGCTGAAGCAGGCATGAGGTCGACATGCCTGCTTCAGCTGCTTCAACTAATTTTACTATATCACCCCTAATTAATTATTATAAGTCATTTATGTAATATAAAATTAATAATATTTAATAAAAAAAATTAAAATAGACGCTTATGACATATCTCCTTCAGCTGCTTCAACCGTAATTTAACTATATCACTCCTAATTAATTATTATATCCCTAATTAAATATTGTAATTCATTTACGTATTACAAAATTAATAATATTTAATTAAAAAAAGGTAAAATACATTTATGACTATTTCAGCTACTTCAATCGTAATTTCACCATATCAGCAAAGCAAGCATGAGGTCTACATGCTTGCTTCAACTTTAATTTTACTATATCACCCCTAATTAATTATTATAAGTCATTTATTTATTAAAAAAATAATAATATTTAATAAAAATTAAAATAGACATTTATGACATATTTGCTTCAGTTGCTTCAATCGTAATTTTACTATATCATTCCGAATTAATTATTATATACCTAATTAAATATTATAGATTATTTACATATTAAAAAATTAATAATATTTAATTAGATAAAAAGTAAAATAGACATATATGACTGTTTCAATCGTAATTTACTATACCATTGTTAATTAATTATTATACATTTTTATTGTAATTTTGTTATGTCGCTTCAGATTAGTTATTACAAGTCACTTAAGACATGTGTGCTTCATTGCTTTCATCGTGATTTTACTATATCACCCCTGATTAATTATTATGATCGTCTAGATATTGAAAAATTGATAATATTTCATAAAAAAAAAAAAAGTAAAAGAGACATAAAATAATATGTCAACATAAAAAATTTGATTGACTATCAAAATTATATTAGTGTACATAAATTGAGATGGGACAGAGTAAGACATAAAATAACGTATATTATTTGAAAATAAAATAAAAAGTATTGGGACTTTTTATAACGCCAAGATCGCGTTGGTCCACTGTTTTGGAACACCAAACAATGTCTAAGCGCAGCCCGAAAAAATTTGAAGTTTGTCCGAGATGTACTATCGACTTGCCCCATCGCGAATCAACTTAAAAATTAACTATCGGAGGTCAGAAAGGTCGTAAAATAACTTCTCAAAGATTTGGAGCTCAAAATGAGACTAAGTCTTTTGGACACTTAGAAAAAATTTCAAGTTTTCAATTCTATAAGCATGTTACTAGGAGATAACACATGGAGGACTTTTGCGGGGTGTTGCAATTTTTCACTCCACCACAACCTTTAGTGGTATCAGTTCCAATCATACATGATATTGTAAGGAAAAAATTAAGCTCTTATTTTATGGAGTCTGATTAATATGTGACGTACTGTTATATATTAATGTCACGCGGTTCAACCTGAACCATTAATATAAATAGACCGTCCACCATGGAGTTTACTCACGGGTGTTACCACGTAATTCATTCTCACTTATCTCTCTCTCTCAAGAACTTTCTCTCTAGTTTTTCTTCATCCTCTCCATAGATTTAGTGTGTGTGTACGCAAATCAATCCTAACAATAGAGGATTATCTTTTTTTGAACACAGAGTACAATTATATCAAAGTACTATGTACGTCAAAGCTAAAAAAATTATCGTATTAATCTAACCAACGACAATTAATAAAATAAAATTGTTATAAATGTATTTATATTATAGTGAATGTCTATCAAGATCTACTTTGATATCTATTAGGATTTAAAGCATCCATCTTTTACTCAAACTAGGGGTAAATTTCTCCTATAAATATAGAGGTTTTGTTCATTGTATTTACAATCTGATGATCTCACATCCTCGAGAGAAGAAATAAGAATCACTCTCCCTATTCTCTCTACCTTTTTTCTTTATTCTTTCTTGTTTTATAACACGTTATCAGCACGCGACTCTGCCGAACAAGGACCATCATTCTTTACTAGAATATTCTTTGCAATGAAATCAGTATCATCCAGATGTCCCAAAGAATTAAGAGCAACAATCTAATACAGTCAGGTACACTTGTATCAATTTAGCAAAAGAATCACGTCCTGCCAAGATATTTTAGCCTATGAGTACTGTTTGGTATTCACGGAACCCTAATAAAAAGTATTTTTTTAATTCCTTATTTATTTGTTTTTTAATAATTATTGTTGGATTTGATGGATCTGAGAAAAAATAATTGATTTGAAACCATTTATGTTTTAAATTTATTCCTCAAGAACAATATTAATAAAAGAGATGATATTATGTTAGGTTCAAGTTCCATCGATTTTTGCCTAAGACGCCTTTATATGGATAAGACATTGAGTTTGAATCTCAATGCACCATATTAATAATATTATGATGACTAAGACAAAATAATGAATATTAGGTGAAACATGTCCCATTAAATATGATACATTCCCTGAATTGAATGTGGTAGCAATAAATCATATGTATGCCTCAATTTGCTTTTGTAGTAGCTATCATAATTTGATACGCTTAAGGCATGATTATATTCCATTCCTGGGGAATGAGAAACTTATTAATGCAAACGTACTCTTGATTGTGATAGTATCATAACTCACCTCCGAATGAGGCAGAATAACTTAGAAGGGTTATTTCGAAATCTACTTCTAAAGTAGTAAATCTGAAATTTACTAAAGAAAAAGGTACATGCCATGGTAAACTTGGAGTTTGCTAGAATAAAAGTTCATAAATTAACATGAACTTTTTCGATATCTCAAAGATGTGTATACTGACTATTGAACATATATTGAAGAATTCGAAAATTCTTCATGAACTTTAATGTTGTTTGTTCTCA
Organism: Capsicum annuum; assembly: GCF_002878395.1. Classification (NCBI taxonomy): domain Eukaryota; kingdom Viridiplantae; phylum Streptophyta; class Magnoliopsida; order Solanales; family Solanaceae; genus Capsicum; species Capsicum annuum. The sequence goes on from NC_061118.1 coordinate 164,218,026, forward strand.
TGATAAGTTGGTTGGACCAACTAATATTGGGATTGGATCCTTTCAAATCTGAAAATTATAAAAGGTGAATAAGGGTTCGTTCACCTATCATGTGATATGTTGAAAAGATGCATCAATAAGATAATCACATGTACATTCATTGTCAACCTACAGTTTGACATTCATAAAGTTGTTTGCTCAATAAAATTGAGTTAAGAACATAATTTTCAGATTGTGCAATCAAGA
>NC_061118.1:164221250-164308366 GCF_002878395.1 Capsicum annuum
CAGATCCTCATCCAAAAAATAATTCAAGTCAAATGCCGAAAGCATCTCATATTAAGCACAAATGCTCTTATTTTGTGTTCCTAAAGGACAGAGTCTATGCATGCGTGAAGCGTGGTAGACTAATCCGTCCTAAATGAAATAGTCCTTGAAAAATAAGGAACAAATAATCATAATAAGAAGGCAATGAACTCTTGAAGAGCCTACGACATAACACTTCATGAAACCTTACGTAAGGTTCATGTGCCTGAAAATAATGAAGTAATGAGATCTCAAAATGTTATGTCGCATTGTGGACCGTTACGAAATGATATATCATCAATACCTTTGGCACAATATTGGCGCAATATTGTAAAAGATTACGAGGATTTGAATTCTACGTTTATTTAACCATGCTAACGTAGAAACATTTATAAAGTGACATAAAAAGGATACATTTTGGTAAGCGTAAAACTTATTTGATTTGCAGTCCAGACACTTGAAGATGTCACTCATGAAATGTTGAATATTGTCACTTGACAAAACTTATGTGAAAACTTTTAAGGATTCAAACTGCTTGAAGCATATAAAAGTTTCTGAGAAACTTATTTATAATCCTTATATTGTATAAGCTTATTGCTTGAACATCCTTGGAACTCTTGGAGAGTTTTCAAAGCAATAGATTATTTGCTGAAAATCGAAATATATCGAATTGGATTGGTTATGAAGTACCATATCTTAGTGCAATTGATGCACTCATGTACCTTGCAAATACTACAAGGCTTGTAGCCTTTTTTAGTCAATTTGTTAGCAAGGTATATTTCCGCTTCTACTATGAGACATCAAAATGAGATAAAATACATGAGCTTGTTTTATTTTAAAGATTGCAGTCCCGATCTTATTGGTCATGCTGATGTTGAGTATTTATCTGACCCGCATAAAACTCGGTCTCAAATAGACCATGTGTTCATATGTGGTGGTACTGCAGTATCTTGGAGATATACAAAGCAGTCTATTAGAGATGTGTAAGGTTTTTAATGAGGCAGCCGAAATGCGTACTATTAGAGATGTGTACTCTTTTTCCTTCACTAGATTTTTTTCCTACTGGGTTTTTTCTAGTAAGGTTTTAATGAGGCACATTATCTACCAATTAGACATTCAAGGGGGAGTGTTATAAATGTATTTACATTATAGTGAATGTCTATCAAGATCTACTTTGATATCTATTAGGATTTGAAACATCCGTCTTTTACTAAGACTAGAAGTAAATTTCCCCTATAAATAGAAGGATTTTGTTCATTGTATTTACAATCTAATGATAAGAATCACTCTCTCCATTCTCTCTACTCCTCTTCTTATTCTTTATTATTTTATAACAAAAATCATATTGTTTTTGCTATTTCCTTGTTTTGTTGTTGTTTTTTATTTTTTATTTTTACTTTTCTATTTAAAACCAAAAATAAAAAGAAAAGATTTTTCATTGATCATGTTGGAAAAGGCTAGAGGCTTACTATCGTTATTGACGTCGAAATTGGAACTATGTACGTCTTAGTTTGTTAAAGTTTTAGTGCGAAAGGATACCTAATATACGTTTCCATAAAAATACTACAAATATAAAGAATAAGTTATGTGTTTATAAATTGGTCCAATTACCATCAAGGTACAAACTTAATTGCACGTTCATATTTATATCAACGAGATTTGTATATGAAATACGTGTTCATGTACTATTTTTATTAGTAAATTATAATTAATTGATATACACTTCATCTTAATTAATGACCAAACATACTGATCGAATTAATATGAATTAATCTAACTATTGAATGCAGATAAATGTTATCGGTCCTGTATATGTATAAGAAAATAGTGTAACCACCTAAGGATGTGGTGCAGTGGATGAGGTTGTTTCTCCCTTAATCAGAGGTCTCGGGTTCGAACTTTGGGTATGAAAAAATTCTTGGTAGGAAGCACTTCCCCCTGAATAAGGCTCTACGCATTGCAAATTTGAATTAGTCGAACTTCGATATCGGACACCAGATGAAAAAAATAAATAAAAAAACAGTGTCGATATTTTTCATTGACGTACGTAAGCTGGGGCACAACTTTAATTATGTAGTGAGTGGCGTGTGGTCCTTGGGGCAGCTGATCTGGTGGATGGACGCATGGTAGATTTAATCATTTAAATCATCACACACCGAGTGATGAACTCATCATATAATATGTGCATCGTGGAGCGTGCTTAATTTTTACACTTAAAACTTTTTTTTTTTATCAATTATGTGATTAAAATTACTAGAGTCAAAAATTATTACTATTGATGTGATTATCATATTTATTTTTTTTTACATAATTTACAAAATATATAAATTTTAATTTAAAGTATTTTAAAATTTTATATTTATATTCACAATCAAATTTAAAAATTTAACATAAAATATGACAAAAAAAGTGTCAGCGTCCTTCCATGTATAGTGAATCCAATCATATAGATATCTACTTTCCCTTTCACCACCCATGTTGATTGTTGACCATTCCCTCCCTTCATCTCATTTGCTCCATCATTTTGTCTTTAATTCACCATTTCCTATCTACCATCTTCCCGCAAAAGTTGGGATAACATAGATAGTGTTGCTCCATTTTTTAATTAAAAATTTTAAATATAAAAAGCATCGTGTTATGGAGTTTTCTTTTAAAAAAAAGTTTAGCAGATATTGTGTGGCTTAAATTTGAATATCAACCGAAACCTATACAAATTACATACATATTTTTTAAAAAAATAAAATGAAAAGATACTTTAACATCCTATTTATATAGTTTAAACGATCGAGTGCATATTCAACACACTGGATTCTTGAATTTATCCTTACGTTAATCAAAGTGCCTTTGACTTAGGGTAGGATCCATTTTATTTGAGTGTCTATGGAAAATGATTTTTTTTAATCTTCATAAGGTAGGGATAAAATTAAGTACTTCCTCCATTTTAAAATAATTGATCTTTTTTTATTTGACACTCTTCTTAAGAAAATATTTATTAGGGATTTATTTTATCAAATTAACCTTATTAATTATGCTTTAAAAATATAAATTTGAGTAAATATACTTTGTTTAGTTATTTAATGTTGAGGGTAGTATTGAAAGAACATAACAAAATACTCTTGATTTCATCAGAAGGGACAACTAAATTGAAACAAATATTTTTAGAAAGAGGGCCACGTAAAATGAAACGGAGGGAGTATACATTACTTTCTCCAAATTTTATACTTCTGATATCTCAATTTAAGATTCTTAAAACATGTTATCTAAAACAAGTCAAAGGTATTTGTGTGATTGTAAATCATTTCAACAAGGATAAAGTGAATATTTTAAAATTAAATTATTACTAGATACAAAAATATGTCATTCTTTTATAAATATACTTAAAAAAAAAAAACATGTCATAAAAATTGAGGCCGGAGAGTTTTGAGTATATATATTCAATGTTGTCGTTGTAGCAATATGTTTGAAGTGTACATAAGAGTGAAGTCGGATTTTATGAAATTAGGTAACAAAGATTGTTGGAGACCTAATACAAGACTCCTAACATTTCATAATTGACTCGTTTGTCTTAAACATCAGTTATATTTAATCTCTTCAAGCATGCATCAAACTTAATTAACACTGCATAAATCGAAATAGTCAAAATAAGCACCACAAGTGATCTTTTGATTTTTCAAAACATCAATACTTTTTAAAAGTCAAATTTATTACGTAAAACGATTAATATTTGAAAGAAATTACTATAGAGAAGTTTAATTTGTCGAGGGAGACCAAAAAATTGGAATTGACGTAGACCAAATGTCGAGTTATGGAAGAGGTCAACTCCGTGCTTCATTCTTCGTTGACCACACCTCTATTATACTACTTTCTAAACAAGTCTTTGTCAAATATCTATGGACGGCTTTTTTTTAGGGAAAAATAAGTAAATACTTCATCCGTTTCATTTTAGTTGGTCCTCTTTCTACAAATATTTGTTTCAATTTAATTATTCTTTGATGAAATCAAGAGGATTTTATTATATTTTTTCAATATTACCCTCAACATTAAATGATTAAGCAAATTGTATTTACTCAAATTCATATTTTCAATGCATAATTAATAAGATTATTTTAGTAAAATAAGCCTCTATTAAATAATTTCTTAAGGGGTGTATCAAGTCAATAAGGACCAACTAAAATGAAATGGAGGGAGTATTAAATTACAAAAAATAGCAACACTTTTATCAAATTACATTTTGTAGCATATGCATTTGTATGTATTTGTATTTTTATAGCAACAGTTTGTAAAAATATAAAATACATATCGATCATAAGGACAGTAAAAATCATATGTATTTATATTTTTATAGCAACAGTTTACAAAAATATAAAATATAACTTGTTATATTATATAATTATGAAACTATTGTTATGAAATTCATAATTAAGGGAATAAATATGTTATTTCTGAATTTTATCTTTTTTTTATTCGATGTTTAATATTTAAATTTTAATTAAATTTATATTTATCGCAAAATCCCACATGAGGAAAGTATAAGAGGGCAGGGCTAGGTGGAAGAATTAGAATGTAATCTAGAACTCTAATTAAAAATGAATATCTAGAAAGATATATAGGCAATCCTTTTTTATAGCTTTTCGTTATTCCTCCGTAATTTTCTCTTTGTTCCAAACAAGTAATTATGCAACTATTATTACTCCCTCCGTTTAAAATAAAAATGAATTATTTTTTATTTTTAATCTATTTTAAAAGAAATATATTTTTTTGATAATACTTTAATTTCAACTTTCTACGTGACATGTTTAGAACCATAAGATTAAAAGATATTTTGGTACATTTGATACAACTTTAATTTAAGATCACAAAATTTAAAAGTTTTACATTTGATACAACTTTAATTTAAGGTCACAAAATTTAAAAGTTTTCTTTATTTTCTTAAACTTTGTGCTAATTCAAAATAGGTCATTCTGTTTTGCAGGGAGTGAGCATATTTTTAGAAATTGCTAAATTTATCTCCACTCTTTAAATAGAGAACATTCGTCCCTTGCTTTCTTGGTTATCCACTCAATAAATCCATCATCGTCTCCAAAAATCTCTTCCAATAAAACGAAGACATAAAAAATAATATGGCTAAGCTTTGCACCTTTTACATGACAGCATTCCTCCTCCTCCTCATGCTAACTTGCGCTACTTCCCGGCCGATGAGTACGCCTTATCACGACGTTACTCCGATGGAACACAGTAAGGTATATTTATTCGATTAATATATATTACCTTTTACTATGAATTATGGATTTTTAATCGAATATTGGAAATTAAGTTATGCTCCGAAAATAGGATACCAATATATATATTTTTTTTAATATCATGGCAAAGATGATTCAAAAATTGTTCTAGATTGCTTTTGTTTCATTTCCTTCGAATTAATTTCCTCGTTAAAATTCCTGATTCCGCCACTAAATTCATATTCCTTACAGGATAAAGCAGTAAGGAAAGATGAATTGGAGGATAGATGTGAAGGTCTTGGAGAAGAAGAATGTTTGATGAGAAGAACATTAGAGGCTCATCTTGATTATATCTATACCCAGAGGCATAAGCAGCCTTAATTATATAGTTTTAATTTATTCTTCCCTTTTCTCCTGTAATTTGATCTAGATATATAGAATTTTAGGTTCTGCCACTAAATTTAGTTATATATGCTGTTAATTCTTGAGTCATTTTATCATAATATATATAATTGATCATAATTTGATTTGTGTCCTGTCTTCATGAAGCTGCTTTAGTTTTCCTTTTCCAGTTCTATTTTTGATCTGGGATTGAGGATGTGTTCATGTATATGTTGGTGGGTTCAATAATTTCTTTTTCTTTACGAAATCTTTTTTTCTTTTTTCTTTTTTGGCAACAATATATATGATGAAATTAATGTTAATTATTATGCTGTCTCGCGAATTAGCTGATCTTTTTAGTAAATTAAAATCGATCCTGCTAGATAATTCGAAAGGTTATTTTGGAGTTGTATAGATTCCACTATTTGGCATCCTATGTTACTGGTTGTTTCACTATTTTTGGCATACTCTGGACATTATATAATACTCCGTTTAGGTATAATTATTCATTATTCAATTACTTCTTGATTACACGTGTTAATCTTAATTAATGTGTGATTAGAGACTGAAAACGTGAGTCTACAAGGGCCATGCATGATTCATTTACTCAGCGCAATTAATTAAGGATATGGTTGTAATATATATATATTGGTAATTGGATTAAGACCTAACAAAAAACTTTCGTTTCTATAGACTTCTCTACATATTTGGTATTCTATATTACTGGTTGTTTTATTATTTTTGGTATACTCTAGATATTATATAATACTCCGTTTAGGTATGATTCAATTACTTATTGATTACACACGCATTTAGATAAAATGTTTGGTGGATAATCTAGAAAGAGCGAACTATGCTAGTCTTAATTAATATATCCGTAAACGTATAAATATTCTTCTTCTTAGTTGAGGCGCAGATATCTCGCTCTCTTTAAAAAAATTTAAGTTCATTACAGTAATCTATATCGATTCAGCAGTATCACTCTTAAGTTGTCTCGTCCAAGATACAACAATCCATCATGATGTATAACTCAACCAAGCTCAGATTAGTTGAAGAGTTAAAAGCTCCACCACAATAACATCTTTCTTCTTCAACATATGATTATTCTTTTTGCACAGTGAATATAGTTAAAGACTTGGAATGTTTTCTTTGTCTCCAACTCTTACTTTCGCTATATAAAATTATTCTCTATTGCATAATGAATATAGTTCAAGACTTAGAATATTTTCTATGTCTAATTCTCACTTTCACTACTACACATAATAATATTTTGAGAAAAGACATAAATACTTTCGAATTTTCAAAAAGACGCCTAAAGTTTGCCGGCATTCTATTACCCCTTAAACAATTTTGAAATGATATGGCAAAATGGTTCGGTGGACCCCTGTACTATGTCGGTTTTGTAAGTTGGACACTTCTACTTACATGTTTGTCATCTGGACCCTTCAATCCATTAAAAAACAACATTTTAAATACTTTTTTTGTGAGTGTAACGCACTCTTCCCACGTCAGTTGTCACGCCTGTCACGTCTGCTACGTCATCTGCCACGTCATTTTCAAGTATTACATTAAATTCAAGTCATTTTTAAAATGCTACATAACAAATTAAATATTAAAATTAATTTAATTAAATAAGAAAAATTTATAAATTGTAGAAAAATTTAAATAATCATGTTTTTATTTTTGCTCACAAATTAAATATCAAATTCATTCCAAATAATTAAAATTCTTCTCCAACTAATTTAAATTTTTAAAAATAAATTCATATATACAAACATAATGAATTTTGATTTTTAAATTTGAATATCTTTAATAAATTCACAAAAATTTTAAGTTTTTTTAAACTTATTCATGAAATTCACTAATTTTTCAATATCTACTATCACTCACTTTTAATTTTAATTTAAATTTTAATCCCAAAAAAATATAAAAATATTTCAAATTGAAATTTTAATCTCAAAAAAAATATGAAAAGATTTGAATTGAGAAGAAAATTAAAAAAAATAAAATATGAAAGATTTGAATTGAGAGAAAAAAATTAAAAAATGAATTTTCAATTTTGATATTTTCTAGTCATATTTACATTAAAATAATTAAAAAAAATACTTTTTTTAAAAAATAAAAGCCACCCCCCTCTCCCCTCCACCAGCACTATTACAAACTCCATTTTCTTTCCTCACCTGATGGTACCTTTCCTTTTTCCATCACCATTGCAAAAAAATTCAATTCCTATTGCTTGCACATTTTTATCATAATCTTGAATTTTCAATTTTCATCTTAATGAATTTCACCATTTTACTTTTAAAAAAATTAAAAAATAATTGTTGATGGCTGTCATGGCTGCTAGAGGTGGTTGCTGTGAAGGAGGGGGGTTGGAGAGGGTTGTACGTGGGGTGAGGGTGGCTGGACGGGGGAGGAGATTGGGGGTGGGGGTGGCTGGACGGGGTGAGTAGTGGGATGGGGCTGGTGGGGTGGGGGGTGTTGGGTAGGGAAGGGGGTGCTGGAATGGGGTTGGGTTGGGTGGGGGTGCTGGGACGGGGTTGGGTGGGGTGGGGGAGTGGCTGGATAGGGGGAGGGGGTTGGGGGTGGTCTTTTTTTATTTTTTATTTTTAAATTTATTATTTTTAAATTTTTTAAAATATTTTTAAGTTAAAAAACTGAAAAAAAAATTGACTGCCCCTTTTTTATTTGTTTTAAATTATTTTAATATAAAATTGGCCAAAAATTGATCCCTACTCGCACCCCAGGTGTGTGACTACACTCTTTTTGTCCTAGTCAGCCATTTGAATGCCACATAGGCTCAGTCAATGATCAAAGAATGCAAAATATTGCTTTTTAATGAGTTTAAGGGTCCAAATGACAAACATGTAGTAGAAATGTTCAACTTACAAAATCGATATAATACAGAAGTCCACTGATCCATTTTGCCAAATGATACTAATGCATCTTTTTGAAAATCAATCCCAATTTCTAAAAATATAGGTGTTAAACACGCATCAATTACTGATTGACACATTTTATTCTCTTTTAGTTTTTTACCTTTATAACTCTTTTGATTTTCTTTTCTCTTTCTTACTCAATTCCCTCCTTCCACATCAGTCAATACACCCACCCCTTTTTTCTTCTTTTCTTTAACTAATCTTCTTCCTCTTCGTTCTATTGTTCAAGCTTCCAAAATCAACTTTTACACTTGAGAATAAGAATCACTCCTGTTTGTAGTGGACTTAGAAAATTAAAATTGAAAATAATTTTTTGAATTTATTTGATTAGTTATTTTTATCCTCTAATTTCATAAGAAAATTAATAGTTTTTATGATCTCTTTTACTAAAATTTTGTTAAATTTTTAGCTCACTTTAAAATTGATTTTTTTCACCATTATAATTCAGCAATTCAATGAGATTTCATCACTTTTTTGGACATCAAAAATACTTTTTTCATCGGAAAAAATGATGCCTAACATACAATCTCCTTTTTACTGACCTTATTTTAATCTCTTTATCATTTTTATTGAAAAATAAAGATCGACCACGATAAAATTCATCATCATTTCATAAAAGGAAAGGAAGAGGAAGGGGGGGGGGGGGGGGGGGGGAATAAGATACCATTAATGGAGAAAAAGGAAGAAACAAAAGAAAAAAATAGTACAATACAAAAAGAAAAAAGTGATTTATTTTACACGTGGCAGATTTAAATTTGTTGGTTCAACAGTTTCTTTCCTCGTGCATGTCTCGTGTGATAAAATATATGAGCTAAAAATTCAGTCAAAATGATCGATTCGTAATAATTTTTATAACTTTTGTAGAGTAATAGGTTGTTCACAAAGTTAAAGAGTTTTTTTGAAAATTTCGAACAAGTTTCATGGTGACTTTATGTCTTTTCTCTAATATTTTTTCACACTTATCATCTTTTTCTCAGGAAGGGGGAAGGACATGGACTGATCACTTTAAAAAAAAAATGATCCACAATTTGAAAATATGGACAATTGGAGTCAGTCGTCCAATTTATTTCCCTTTTTTAGCCATTTAGCCCAATTGGACATATGCTGTTTGTATACTCAATTGATACACTTTTATACCATATTGATACACTTTTATGCTACATTGATATACTTTTTAAAAAAGAGAAAGGAAATTTTATGCAAGCACATGTAGTCCCTATACCCAATTGATACTCTTTTATATCACATTCATACACTTTTATAACAAGAGAGAAGGGAAACCTATGCATGCATATGCAGTGTTCATATACCCAATTGATACTCTCTTATACTAGATTGATACACTTTTATACCACATCGACACAGTATATATCCACATAAATACACCTTTTACAGAGAAAATTTGTGCAAGTATATACAATAATTGCAACTAAAGATTGTATAAAATGTATAGAAATTAGGTATTGTCATATAGAATGGGTATATAATCTGTAAAGTTATTGTACAAAATATATTTTTTTATGGTGTATACAAATTATATCATTGTTATATAAAAATATAAAAATAGCATCATCAACTAGTTAGAAAAGAATAACTACAAACTTATATTTGATTGTTTAAACAATAAAGAACAATTTTTTTTTCGTACTAAACCAGCAGAAAAAATGAAACTAGAAAAAAAAAAACTAAAAATAAAAAGAAAAGAAAAAAAGTAAAATGACAACTATAAAAAGCGAAAATAAAAAGTAGAAGAAGCTTAGCAAAGTTGGTTGCTATTTGGTCAACAATGCGGCTATAAATTGAAAATTAAACATTTGGCTATTTTTTAAGATTAGTTTCAGTCGAGTTAAGCGTGAATGACTATTTATCGGGTTTTTAGTTTTAGAAACTACTAGTATTAATATCCGCTTGGTCGATATTAAATGAAATTCATTATAGAAATTATTAACTTATTGATTTTATATAATAAAAAATTTATTCAATATCGTTCACATATTTGAAATTAATAAATTTATGCAGTACAAAAAATAACTATTAAAATATTAAATTTAATATAATTAATTACATAAAATTTAAACATTTCTTTTCAAAAATTAGTGTTTGCGTGCAAATAATATTATATTATAATATAATTATTTGAGAATATTAGATAATATTGTGATCTATATTGATTTATTTTGTAAAAAAATCATATAATTACAAAAGAAAATGCATATTTAACATCATTATTATTAGTTAAGTGACTTACTTCTGAATTTGGTTAGAAAAATAAAGAACTAATGAAACATATATTTTAGAGTTATACACATGAGGCTTCTCTGTAAAATTTTAACTTGAAATTTAAATTCTTTTATATTAAATATTTTAATTTGCACCCTCTTTTCAAAAGGAAGAAAGAAGTTTCCCCTTCTCTTTTCTTGTCTTTATAGATTTTTCTTTCAAAGTAAATTTTATATTCCTTTGCACGATCTTAGTCATAATATATTTTTTATAAATTTTAAATATTTTTTCATCATGACAAATATTTTGAGCAAAATCTCAATAATAGTCAATTTTAATCTCTCATATTTTTTTTATTAACATTTTTTCAACAAATACTTATAACATTATCTAAAGTCCTAACCTGTTTGCGCGATTTCACAATATTCACTTATTCTCTTATGATAGTGGACCAATAAATATTAATGAATCTTATTGTATATTATTTTTTCGAATAAATGATTTAGTCCTTCATATGTTTGAATATGCACTCTTCAATTCTATTTTCGATCAATCCTATCATACTTTCTCAATTTATTCAATTTGAATGAAAATATAAATATTAATCATTGTCGAAATTAAATTTCTTCCCATCTTAGAACATTCAACTAATACTTAACCCCTCATGTTCATCAGTACAATAAGATATTAATCTTATTCATCTTTATCCTTTATATTGTACAAAGTAGATCAAAATAATTATTGCACGAAAAGGTCTACAATATTCTAAAATTGGAGTTACAAATATAAATATAAACATGATTGAACTCATTGTCTGTTTATATCAACTAAAACAAAAAAATAAGAAAGTTTGTAGCATAATGTTTACAAAATAACAAATGATAAATACGTTCTCATTAGTACATTATGCTACGTAAAAGTACAATAATATTTACAGTAAGAATTTAAATATAATGAATTTTAAAAAAATCAATATTCATAAGTATTTGATTTATTGAATTTGAGCATTGCCCGTTGAGCATCAGCCACAAGATACTCACCCAAATTTTGATCTTCGATATATAGCTTTTGAGATAGTAATCCTAGTGTCGGGTAAATTTCATAGATAGTTATACAACTGTCCTTTTTTTACTAAGGTCACTTAACTATCATTCCTAATACAATATCATAAAAAATTTAATATACTATAAAAATCATACAATTTAATTTACAAATTAATTGTTAATCATAACACATTGAAATATAGTACAGACAAATCAAGTGCTTATTCTAATATATAGAAATATAATGGATTAGTAATTTAGTATCATAGTTTATTATTTTTTTAAATCATATTATTATCTCACTAAAATCTAAAGTAACAATATTTGCAATGCAAGAATATCAATTATCTAATATCAATATTAGTTTCTTCATATTTAATATATAACTTGTAAATTTTTATGTTATTGCTAAACTTCTCCTTGCACATTTTGACCAAGATAAATTTTTATATGTCTTTAAAAATGTATGACATATTAAAAGATCACAAACTTAAATTTTCAAAGATTACAAATTATATTCTTTTATAAAACATAAAGTACATGAATACTGGCTTATAAAATTTTTACCAGACATGTAGAAAATAAAATGAATATGCAACATTACCTGTATATTTAGTTGACTTGATAAATCAAGAAAAATCTATTCTAAAACAATACTCATGGTAAATTGAGATTCTAGCGATTATCACGACAAGATAAGTTGTGGTAGAAATCAATTGCACAATTCATCTTCTCCAACATGTTATGGCAAAAATTAATTAGCTTTTACTGAGTGTAGCCTTCTTATATAGTGGTAAATCCGTATGACATTAGAACTTCTTGATTAATTGTTGTTGGTACAATATTCTTTTCCATATATATATGTATAGAATTGTTAATTGATTATTCGTTTTCTATTTATATTTCTCAATCAATTTTGTCATGTTTCCTTGATTGACTTACATTGAATGAAATCATAAATACTTTTTATCATATAAATATTCATGTTATAGTAATACTTTAATTGCATATTTTCTTGATTTACTCAATTGTGGTAAAATCACAAATATTTACTTTTTATAATATTATTATTTATGTTGTTTAAATTAATTATTCACATATTTTAAGGAATGACATCTCTATTGATATATTTTTTTTATTTTAAAATGACTTTTTGGTCATAGTAATTCTTTTCATATAAGTTGCTTGATTAGTAATTGATTATTCACCAAAATAAAATTTGTCGCCAACAAAATAGATTCTTGTTGTTAAATATCAAGTAGCTAGTTCTTAAGATGTCACTTGGCATAATTGTAGGCTCGACTATTTTGCTTTATTATATATATATATAGATAGAAGATATGAAAATTTTTAAAATATATATATATAAAATAAATAATTAGTAAAATTTACAAAATAGATTTTTGTTGCCAAAGTACTCATTGGCTAGTTCTTAATATGACACTTGGCATAATTTTATGCAAACTTGTTGTTGCATAACTTGGCATAACTTTATGACATTGGTCACTACGAATATTCAAATCATTTTCAATAAATGTTTTTCTTGTTTCAAACTTATGGTAAATTGTGATTATATTGTTCAACCTCCTCATACGCATATTCTTTTGTTGAACTCTCATTTTAAAATATTGGTAACATTTCATCAATATGTGTGATTCTTATTATGTCGAAAACTTTATTTTTAAAGCATGAAATTCATGAAGAAAAATCTGAATTAATATCTAGCAAACTATTAACAATTCTTATTTCTACATATTCATAATGAAAAACTTGATAAATACCAATCACAGAGGTGGAGAAAGAAAGAGAGAGTTGGGGGGGGGGGGGGGGGGGGGAGAGAGAGAAGAAGAAAAGTATAACAATATTTTTTTGTCATTGAATGGGTATATATAGCCATATGAGGTTAAATTTTCCATATTATAAAAATGCAATGTAAACTATAAATTAGTTTTTCCAAATTAATACACAAATTAACTTAAATTATGAAATTTAAGATATTTTTTTTATATATAAATATCATAAAATTGATATAAGCAATATTTTGAAACGTGATAAATGAATTAAATAACCCAAAAATGTTGTGGCTTTATATTCTTTTGTCTATGATTTTTTTTTAATACATAAGAAATGATTAAGTCATACAATAACCTCCTTTCTTTTTATAGTCCTAACTTACCATTAAAATTTTTTTCATTTGAATTAATAAGATCATAGTAGATTGCACAAAATAAATTAATTAATTATATGTATTTTTATTAAATAAATAATATACGACATAATTGTAATAAGACCACACAATCAACTAATTAATTTCAATTAATTGGAATCAATTTTATGATCATAATATATAGACTCAAGTTCCTTAAATTTAATGTTGTAAATTTCAAAATATATTTATGGCTAAAGTATAAATCAATTATTTTGTTAAAATAATTTTCAATATTAACTGATTTTTACCTCAATTTAATCAAATTAATTTGATAACAATATAATTATTGTTAATATTATATATTTATTTACCATAAATTTGTCATAATTTTATAGCTTGATTATATTTAATTAATCTACAATTACATAAATAACTCAAGTACGAAAATAATTGATATTAATTACCATTATGATTTCGGAAACTCAATCCCAAGAATTTTTTATATTCTTATAGTTTGATTATATCAAATTGATATTAATTACCTTTATAATTTTGGGATGAATTTTAAAAAGGTAACAATTATTTTTTTCCTAATTACTGATTTATTTCTCAAAAGTTTCTTATAAATTTATAATTTGATTATATTTAATTAATTATTTAATTATCTTTATAATTTGCTAAAAAACTCAAATAACGTAACAATCATTTTTTTGCCTAATTATGATTGTTTTTTATATTCATTCATTTATTGTTTTACAAAAATAGGTCAAATTTAATTGTTTTGAGGGATGATATCTTTTTGTCTCTAAATCTTTTTTAACACATAAGAGATGCTTAAGTCATACAATAATCTCCTTTCTTTTTATAATCCAAACTTACCATTTAAAAAATATTTTTTTTGAATTAATAAGATCATAGTAGATTGTCCAAAATTAGTTAATAAATTGTATGTATTTCCATTAAATAAATAATGTATGACATTATTGTAATAAGACTACACAGTCAACTAATTAATTTCAATTGATTAGAATCATTTTTATAATCATAATATATAAACCTAAGTTCCTTAAATTTAACATTGTAAATTTTAAAATATATTAATAGCTAAAGTAGTAGTCAATACTTTTTCTTACCAATATATGTATATCAATTACGAAACTTTGCATATATTTTTTGTTAAAATAATTGTCAATATTAGCTAATTTCTATCTCAATTTAATCTAATTAATTTGATAACAATAATATTATTATTAATATTTTATGTTTATTTACCATAAATTTGTCCTAATTTTATAGCTTGATTATATTTAATTAATCTACAATTACATAAAGATCTAAAACGGAAACAATTGATATTAATTACCGTTATAATTTTGGAAATTCAATCCCATGAATTTATCTTATTCTTATAGTTTGATTATATCAAATTGATATTAGTTACATTTAAAATTTTGGGAAGAATTTTAAAAAGGTAACAATTTTTTTTCCTAATTACTAATTTATTTCTCAAAAGTTTCTTATAAATTTATAATTTGATTATAGTCAATTGATTATTTAGTTATCTTTATAATTTGCTAAAAACTCAAATAAGATAGCAATTATTTTTTTCCTAATTACGGATTTTTATTATATTCATTTATTTATTGTTTTACAAAATATGTCAAACTTAATTGTTTTGAGGGATGACATCTTTTTTTAATATTTTTTTTATTTAGAATGACTATAATCTTTTCTATATAAATTGATAGGTTACTATTTATTAATTGGTTATTTTTTTAATTGATTTTTTCTTACGTTTTTTTTTTTACTCAATTGCGAAGTTGGAGGGGATGAGAGTGTGGGAGTGCAGAGGGGATGTAGATAGTATGTGGGATAGGGTTGTTGGTTGCATCAAGGCATCTGCTAGAGAGGTTTTGGGTGTTTCGAGGGGCGGTTCTGGCCGGTATCGGGGGGATTGGTGGTGGAATGAGAAGGTTAAGAAGAAGGTCGAGACGAAGAAGACGACTTACGTTAAGTTGGTTGAGAGTAAGGATGAAGAAGAGAAGCGGGTGAGTACGGAGGAGTACAAGTTAGCAAAAAAGGAGGCTAAGTTAACAGCCATCGCTGCTAAGACAACAGCTTTTGAAAGTTTGTATAACGGGTTAGAGGAGAAAGACAGGGAGAAGATGATGTTTAGACTTGCCAAGGTTAGGGAGCGGAAGGATCGTGATCTCGACCAGGTGAAATGCATTAAGGGGGAGGATGACAGAGTTTAGGTGGAGGACGATCTCATTAAGAAAAGATGGCAGTCCTATTTTCATAGGCTCTTGAATGATGAGAGGGATAGAGATGTTGTGTTAGAAGAGTTGGAGCATTCCGGGGAGGGTCGCAACTTTGATTTTTATCGACGTTTTAAGGTAGATGAGATCAGTGAGGCCATTCACAAGATGCGGAGGGGCAGGGTGATGGGGCCCGACGAGATTCTGGTAGATTTTTGGAAGTTCTCTGGCGGGTCAGGGTTGAAGTGGCTGACCAACTTATTTAACAATATTTTCAAGTCAGCAAAGATGCCCGAGGCGTGGAGATGGAGCACGATGATCCCTGTTTATAAGAACAAGGGTGACATTCAGAGTTGCAACAATTATCGGGGTATTAAGTTGTTGAGTCACACGATGAAGATTTGGGAGAGAGTGGTGGAGCGGAGGTTGAGGAAGATTGTGTCTATCTCAGAGAATCAGTTTAGTTTTATTCCTGGTCGCTCCACGACTTGGAAAAAACGTATGACAAGGTCCCTAGGAAGGTTCTTTGGATATGCATGGAGGTGAGAGGGGTCCCGATGGCGTACATCAAAGCGATTAATGACATGTATGAGGGGGCGAAGACTCGGGTAAGGATAATGGAATGAGATTCTGAGCATTTTTCCAGTCTTGACAGGGTTACACCAGGGATCAACACTTAGTCTATTTTTATTCGCTTTGGTGATGGATGTGTTGACGCGAAAAATACAGTGTGAGGTGCCTTGGTGTATGCTTTTCACAGATGATATAGTTTTGATTGATGAGTCACGACAGGGGGTTAATGGTAAACTGGAGGTTTGGAGGCAAGCCCTAGAGTCTAAAGGTTTCAGATTGAGTAGGGCCAAGACAGAGTACTTGAAGTGCAAGTTTAGTGACTCGAGGCAAGACCAGGAGGTGTTAGTGGAGTTGGATTCCCAAGCGGTTTGCAAGAGGGAGAGTTTTAATTATCTCGGATCTACGATTCAGGGAAACGGAGAGATAGATGAGGATGTCTCCCACCGTATTGGGGCTGGTTGGTTGAAATGAAGGTTCGTTTCAGGAATTCTATGCGATAAGAAGGTGCCCCTCAAGCTGAAAGACAAATTCTTTGGAGTTGCAATCCGGCCTGCTATGTTGTATGGAGTGTAGTGTTGGCAGGTTAAGAATTCTCATGTCCAAAAGATGAAGGTGGCGGAAATGAGAATGTTGCGTTGGATGTGTGGATTCACTAGGGTTGACAAGGTTAGGAATAATATTATTCGGGAGAAAGTGGGAGTGTGTCAGTGGAGGAAAAGATGCGGGAAGTGAGGTTGAGATGGTTTGTTCATGTGATGAGGAGGGGCACGGATGCCCCAGTTCGTAGGTGCGAACGGTTGGCCTTGGATGGCTTCAACGGGGTAGGGGTAAGCCGAAGAAATACTGGAGAGAAGTGATTAAACATGACATGGAGCAGTTACAGTTGACTGAGGACATGATCCTGGATAAAAAGATATGGAGGAATAACATTAGGATAAAGGGTTAAGGGTGTGGTTGAGGCATTGTCAGTATTTAGGTGGACTTTGGGGTCTTGTGTTTGGCAACGTACAATTTTCTGTGGATGTCGTACCGTTGTTATTTTATTGTGTTCTAGGATTTTCATGCTTTTGTATGCTGTCTTTTAACTTGAGCTGGGGGTCTATCGGAAACAGCCTCTCTACCTCTTTAGAGGTAGTGGTATAGACTGCATACACTCTACTCTCCCAGACCCCACTATGTGAGAATATACTGAGTATGTTGTTGTTGTTGTTGCAATGAAATCGTTAATATTTATTTTCTTATAATACTAATATTAAAAGATATGAGACAATTATTTGTTTTTTACCACAATATGAAATATGAAATAATATTAACTAACTAAATAAATAATCAAAAAAAACATAGAATAATATGAAATAATTGATTACTATTCTTAATATGAAATAATTAAACAATCATAATAATTTTCATCCAATAAAAAAGAATCTTAATTGATTTTTACCGCAATAAGAAATAACATTACATGAAATAATATGAAATCATAATAGTTTCCATCTAATGGAAATAAATTTTAATTTTATTTTACCACAATATGAAATAATGTTAGATATCTAAATAATCAACCAAATAGTTTTTTGTTATAAAATGATAGTTTTTTTTTGTAAGAATTCAAACAGATAGTTCTCAAGATATCTTAATAATTATGCTAGATAGTTCTCAAGATATCTTAATAATTATGCTAACTTCTTTGCTTTATTTTAGAATATCAAGTGTCATTTTTATTTTTTCCTCTATCAGAAAAGTGTCCAATGAGAGGTAAATTTGACATAATTTTCTGATAAATCAATTTGGATTGCGTTAACAAGAATAAAAGAATGAAATGGTAAACTACTAATATTCGGAGAGGGAATCAGATGACGTACTTGTAGATGCAACAATCTAATTTTTCGTGTTTATTACTTATGTGTATTTCCACTGTGGGACGATCAATAGCAACATCAATGTGGGAGGCCACGTGTCCTATTTCTTGTTTTTTCAAATTGGCTATTCGAGTCCCTAGAGAAATGTAGCCCGAATATGCGCACTTATTGTAAAAGATTCAACTATTAATGGATGACATAAATCACTGATAGTTTTATAACACACATGAACTTGCTCCACTCCGATGATTAGAAAAACGAGAAGCAAAACATAAACAAATACTCCGTATAAAGGTAAACTCAACAAAGATTTTATTAGAGAGCAAAATGCAAGCCTCAGTTTGGAGTCCTCGGCTAGTCAATCTGTTCACTCGTTCATGCAAAACAACAAACAGTTTGCGGGCATTCTCATCATCAGCTATTTCTAACCAGTCTCGGGGTGGACTTCCCCGCTTCTACTCCGATGAGCTCCCTCCTTCCAAGGCATCTCCATTGCTTCCTACTTTTCGAAAAGAACAGTGTTGGGGTTTGTTATACTACCAATTTGAATCTGCAAGAAATGTTCTACTTTCTTGCGTGTCATTTGACTGTTGGAAATCGATAAATTGAAATTCTTTTAGTACAATTTAGAGGATTCTTGATGTTTGAACTGTCTATAAGCTGTGGTGTTTCTCCTATATATATATTTTTTTGATATCCGTGGTGTCCAGGGCAGCTTGTGCGCACCTCGACTAATTCCACGGAACTTGCCTGCCACCTTCCCCCAGGCGCCAGCATCATTAATTAGGTAAATCTATCCACCAAGGCTAGGACAGATGACAAGATAGAGCGGAGTGGGTAACGTAGGTAATTTCAAATCAATTGAGTAAGATGATAATTAGGATACTTATACCTGAACCCAACTAGTTTGGAGTTTAGGGTAGTTGTTGTGTTATTGTTTTGGCTCTATTTCTACTCTTAAACCTTTATTATTACTGTATTCAGACTAGATGATTTAAGCAGCTCAGCTAAGGTGTATTCATGGTTTTTGAGAATGCAGGATGGCGTTGTTCGTGTTAAAGGTGATGAATTCTGGCACATGACTAGGGTCTTAAGGTTGACAGTTCATGATAGGTACTGCCTCATAGCATAATCTTGGATGGTTACTAGTGATGCACAATTATGTGCCGAAGAAGTTGTACACATTAAGCTAATTTTCACTGTCCACGAGTAGTATCTCACTTTCTTAATGTGTGTGGTTTAAATATGCAGTAGTTGTGAACTATGAAAATGGCTTGTTCAAAAGTATTATTTGCATAATGTAAACGGTGCCTTTACTACTCCAATGCACTATTATTTCTGTAAGCCTTTTATATACTCCCTTTCCCAATTATCAATCTGGTTGTCCACTTTCGGTGTTCGTAATGTGGATTTCAGATCTGACAATTCTACGGAGGAAATGATTCTCACCAGATAGTTGTTAATTCCTGTCTTAACATAAGCCAGATAGGTTGTCCTAGAATAAGATATATGCTTGATACCTGGGGTGCTAAATAGCCTTGAAAAATGTTTCTGAGTTAATTTCACTCATTCCTGATGCCCAATTTGCAAGGGTAGAACTATTTGATGGAAAAGGAGGCTTAGTTGAAGGTTGTATACAGATCATCGATCAGACAGGAGTGGATATTGTAGCTCTCGAGAATCCAAAGTCAGTATCTCCTCATAACACACAGTGGCATGTCTATGCTGCATTTGGTGAGTGTTTATGAGCATTGATAGTGGCGTTATGTGTAGATCATTTTTCTGTCTTGCATAATGTGCACTAAGTTCCTGTAATGTAGGTACTCTGAAGGGAGGCCGGGCTGATTGGCTCGTGGAGAAATGTACAGTATGTCTGAATTGCTTATGTGAATATTGCATCTCTCCAGAAGCTTTCAGCAACTTGTTTGTTCACTCTCTTCATCCGATGTTCTCAGGAGCTAGGAGCCTGTAGTGTTACCCCCTTATTGACGGAACGTTCTCCTTCAATATCAGAAAACCGTGTGGACAGATTACAACGTGTTAGTTTTGCTGCAGCTAAACAATGTAAGCTTTTCACTCTGATACAAAATGTATTTTGTGCACTAATTTTCCATGTGTGATGTTTTTGACACTAACAGCATTTTGCTTTAGGCCAAAGGCTGCATGAAATGGTTCTAAATCCTCCTATAAAAGTTGGTGGACTTTTAACTCTTGTAAGTTGGTTTCTCTAATTTCCTCCCACAAAGTGAAATCTTTTTCAAGCTTTGCGAACAGCTTATAGGAGGCTCTAAGAATCTTTGCTCGCCTTTCTCTCTGCAGCGCTTGCTCATTTTTCTTTTCTTTGTTTTTGTGGTACCGCTTTCCTATAGGTAAAAAATTCAAAGCTTTCGTTTATTGCCATAGCAGAAGCTAAACCAGTTTTTAGTGCTTTAAGTTCCACAAAAAGGGAATCAGCTGGACTGATGATAATTGGACCAGAAGGAGGTTAGTATCTTTTTGCAGCCTTCCCATATCTATTCCAGTGTATGCCCAAGGTTTTGTGCCTTTATGCTGATGATATTTTTGTTGGTCATACATCAACTTTTTGATCATCTTGAGAAGTGAATTGTCCAGGACCCTGATGACGATTCTGAGGAATTTGTATATTCCTGAACATTCTTAGTAAAAATAGTCATCTTTGAATAAATCACATATAAAACTAGGCTTTGTTTTAATGTGTAGCTCCAGTTTTGGATAATTTATGTGTCGAAGCTCATTTGGCCTTTAACTTCTATAAGGGGCTCTTTTAATCCAGGAACCAGGAGAATCCTTTGAAGCTAGTATTATACTCATCTTTATCAAAAAAGCTAGCAGAATTACCCGCAATATGGATTCTAGATAAATTCTTTTTTGAAGGAAAGGATAAAAGTAGTTTAAAGGAAAGAAGAAGAGAACAACCGTCCTGCCACTGCGACCGTTTGATCCATTCTCCATTATTTACTTTGCCAGGATAGAACAACACTCTCCAACCATACACCACTCTAACTCTAACCACAAACTCTATTTATCTTTCTCGCACTGCAGGAATTACTTTGTACAATACAGATTTTGTTTTATTATGATTTGGCTTCACCTGTCATGGTGCTTATACATATAGTCTATGGGTGCACCAGGCCAATCTTGCAAGATGAAGTGGCTTTAGACCCTCTTATTTTGTCTTCATTATCCAGAAGTAAGAGTCCATCAAGAGTGGTGAACAACAATTATGATAAAAGGATTTGGAACCAAAAATAAAGAAAAGCTTGCGGATACTAGGCAATCTTACATACAACATTCAGATATAGATAATTTATAATTTTGTTCTCTGTTATGTGTAATTATTGTGAACACTCTCCATTGTAGACTTCACAGAGAGAGAACTAAATGTGATTCTGGAGGCTGGGGCAACTGCTGTTGGTCTTGGACCACATCGTCTACGAGTTGAAACTGCTACAGTGGCTCTTTTGTCAGCATTGATGTTGTGGTGTGATGACCAGGAGATACTCAAGGTCTAGCAAGCTGGCAGGCAAGTGTTGTTTGTGCTGCTTTAAAATTGTAGTGATTCAGTCAAATTCAGTTTGATGGTCTTGTTTGAAAGGGCTCAATCAGTTTTTCAGTTAGGATTTCCTTCATTCTTTGTGGATCCAATTGTCTATAACTTACACTGAATTAGGACAAAGAAAAAGGTTTAATAGATCTCTCAAGACTTCTCTCAGCGTACGGTTATGGTTCTCTTTTTTCACATGATTGTATACCTATTGCTCCAAAATTTAGTGAAAACATAAAAAGGGAAGAGCAATATGCTGACAATAGTGAATCTTTCTCATCTTTGCTACATCTAAAAAGACAAAATTGCGGCTACAGGATTTCTGATTTAGTGCTTTGATTACTAAGAATTAAGTTTCTTCCTGAACCTCACTCCTGATTAATCGTCAACATTAGCTGAAAAGGCTGAGTTGTATAGCAGCATTACATGATCTCACCAATTAAGTTACTTATGTAGATGAATCGTTTTGTTTTAGGTTGTTGTTCATATGCTGAGGGATCCGAGAAAGCTATTAGCACTATTAAGGGAATTCAGAAGCGAAAGGGAATTTAGAAGCGAAGGATCTAAAAGAAAGGATAATGATTAATCATTTGCTTTGTTATGTCTGGCATCACCCTCACTCCAATTGGGGAACCCAGTGTATCATCCTTGACACACTATTTCTGAACTTGCCCAGCTGGCTTTTCTTTGTAAGGCCAAGTGAAGTCAGGTGATATTGAATTCCACAAATTATTTTTGTCAACTTTTGGCCGGTTTTGAAAATTCAAATTGCTACGTTTGTGGTGAATGATGACATTCAAGTCCTTTTTAAAGGTTATTTTTGTGCTTATTTTTCTGCAGTTCCCTGTCTAAACTTTTCTTCAATACTAGACAATATAAAGAGCCTTGAAATTCAGTTATCATCCTTCTCTTTTTGCTTTATTCATATTTTTGTATCTCACGTTAATGCAATAATTTTAGAGGAAGCTTCAGTTAGTTTTTTTTTTACCATTATGTGATGGTAATATATTTAAGGTTTAACACAACGATAGCTCCTTAATCTTACCAATAAATTTCATTCACACACTTGAACTGCAACTTGTGTCTATTGAGCATGATAAATTGTTCTTATTTGACACTTTCGGTTTAAATTATGAAAGCGCGTTCTCAAGCATCTATGAGTAGCTTAATTAACATCATAAATTATGTCATTTTTCTTAATCATATAATAAGTTTAACGGGTTGTCTATAATTTTGGTTCTTGTGTACGTTAGGTTCTATCTAAATTTTCTGTCTGCTCTAGTATTGACTATTCTGCAGTCCTGCTGTAAGAATGACTATAACTAAGGGAGGTTTATTCTCAATTTTTAATTCAATGAAGGAAAAATAATAGTGGTGAAGTGTAGATAGAGTCATTAGTCAATTACTCTAGGAAAATCCCTATTTTAATATTATTAAATCTGGAGTGCATTTGGTTGCTGGTTGTTCAATTTTAAGTTAAAAAACTATGCCATGGATGGAATGTGTTTTGCAATTTGCATGCCTGACCTATGTGTTGACTTGTAATTCTAATAATTATATAGTACTATGGCTGCTTTAGTACTAAATGACCATGTGATCATTCGTGTCATGTCATCATTTTGTGTTTAGACACATTCACTTAATTGCAATGTTAACTTTTTAGAGCTGTCAGTATTTATGTCTGAATGAAGGTTCATAGGTGTTTCCCATTGAGCTCCATTTTGTATGTTTTTGCTAAGAATTGTTTGTTTAAATATCTAACAAACAGAAGCATGTGGGACTTTATTTGTTTGATTGTACGTTGTCTATGCGTGACAGGAATCCAATTGAGTTTGGTGGATCATGGTTTGTTAAGCCACTTGCTTTATAAGTAATTTGCCATTAATGAACACCAATAATATTATTATTACTAGTTCACTGTGGAAAGCCAAAATTGACCATATTGCTGCCCTTGAGCCAAATAGCTTATTCACATCAATTGAATTAATTTGTGGCCATTAAAGTCAAATATCAAAAACAGCACGTAAAGGTCTGTACCCATCAGTCTTGGATGAGACCTAAGACCAGTTTCATTTGGTTATGAAAGAAAGGCCATTAAAGTCAAATATCAAAAACAACCACGTAAAACCTTTAGTAACTTGTCAGGTGTACATTTACTATTTAAATTGCTTGCAATACCAAATTTACATAAAGAGTAATTCTATCAACTAAGTATATATGCATATCATGTTACTTGATTAATTATAGAAGGTTAATTCGATATTTTGCTCAAGTTTGCAAGGCGGAGGAGCAACTCACCCTTTTATTAGTTGAGTAGATTTTTATTGCTATGACTGCTTAAATTTATTTCCATATTTTGAATGTTAGTTGTAATCTTGATCCAATTGTAAAGTCAATTGCTAACTAGTATGGATAGAATAACAGCGGAAATCACGTAAATATATAACGATATTTGAACTTGAATTGTAATCTGATCCAATTTTAGAGCAAATATAGCAAACTTGTTATTAACTCGAACTGGTGGGAGACATAGTGAATATTCCCTTCGTTTCGTCCCATCTTTAATTTTTTATGGTTGATTTGGTATATATCCCTTGTGAAGGAATAAATAAAGGATATTATCTATTTATCTTTATTAAACTTAAATCTTTTAATTATAAAAAGAAAATAGATCCCAAATAACAAATTATATTTTGGTTTTGGATAGGATGAGCAAATTTGGCAATTAATTTTTTTTAGTGTTATTGAACAAGTAAAAGACACGTAGCAGAGAATTTTATTTTATTTATTTAGTCAAGTCAAAATAAGAATACATTATATTCGGCACAGGAAACAGAAACGGAAAATTCTACGCACACCAATTAAATTCACATAATAAAAAACCATAAATGCCATTAGCTCCATTTATTTTTCTCCTATATATCAGGTAGCAAGTAGTGTCAACCCACTACTCCCCATACTTCTTTTCTCCTCCATTATTTTTCCTCCTCCTCCTCCTCCTCAAAATGGCGATACAATTGGAGAATTTGGTAGAATCGATAAAATCAAAGGTGAGGAAATTGAAGAAATCGAAGAAACCGTACATCAAAATGGACAAAAGCTCCAGCGTTAGAGTGGAGATTCGCAGCAGAAAGGCACGTAAACTCATCGATAAGACTCTCCAAGCTGCTGATCGTCCTGGCAAGAGTAGTCTCTCTTAGTACTCTTTCTCTCCATTTCGAATAATAAAAATTTCTCTTTGTTTGGAGTTTATCTGTATATATTTATAGATAAGTGGCTGTTTCTGTGTTCCTCGACGGCGATGATTCTTCATTTTCCGATGGGAACCGTTTCGGTTTATTTTCCTTTTGTTTTGATTTCCATAGCTATTAATGAGGGGACAAAAAAAAAGGATTAAATGTTGGGTTTATTTTTCTTTGAATTTGAATGATTTTCTCTAACGTTGATTTGGAGTTGTTATTAAAGTGTAGTAGCAGGAGTTACTCAACTGGGAATGAAGAAAGTGATCAGAAACGGATCACTTCTCTATATATTTTACTGCAATAATTCATTTTATTTATCAAATCAAATACTGGACAGAGTACTCCATTATCTCTCGTCTATTGCAATTAATAACTCAGTCCTCATCAGTGGATTGGATTCAGGATTGTGAACTCGTGTTAATATAATTCATAACTTGATTGAATCTAGGATGCTGAATTGCCCATTTTATTTTTGAACTTATTAGTTACTTTAATGAGGTTTCATTGTTAGAAAGAGAAATTGATGGGAGTTTTATTGGACTTTATGAGGTTCTTTTAATGGACTTTACTGGGCACACTGAATTGGTTTTTGTTATAAAAGTTGATTGCTTTCACTAGTGTTAGTTTTCGAAGAGTCAATAAGGGCAAAAGCATTGTAATCTTTTATTATAGAGTAATATTTAAGATCAATTTTAAGAATGTGCTTATGTCACTTCCTCGATACCCCTTCAGCACTCCTTTGTTGAGCATTATATTCTTTCATGGTAGAAACTTAAAATCTGTTTGTTTTTCTTTATTTTTAACTTTTAAATTTCTATTAGTACTAAATTATGTATACTGAATTTCTGTAACTTCGATGAGGTTTCATTGTTTAAAGCATGCTATTTTGTGCTTTTTTTTGGTTTTTTGAAATTTTCTCTACTTTTTAATAGCATAGATTGTGTTAAACAAGGATGCTGATTTATCATTTTAATTCTAAGTGTTTGTTTATTTTGACGTTGGTTTGTTAAAAAAAAAAAATGTTTTTTCTATGCTCTTTTGGCCTTCGGGTGTTTTTCTACTCCGTAAGAGCAGAACTGTTGTTGCTTTCCTCTGGTTGAATTGGACATAAAAATCGAGTTTGACGGTCAGATTGTAAATGCATACAAAATGAGATGACAAATGAAGTGAATTTTCACGTGGACTGATCATGTGACTTTTTTATTCACGTGAAGTGTTTGGTGTAATTTCATTAGAAAAAGATATTTTTAAACTAAATATTTACGAAAAAATATTTTTGAGCTAAATTTTTAATTCATTTCAACTAGCTCAATAATATTTTCGATCCTTTTCCGAGAATTAGATATGGATAAAAGTTATGTCAGTCATAGCTATCCCGAAGTTATAGCTTTTCAACTTATATTTTGATTTGACCAAATACTATACTCCTCATTATTTTATCCTTGACTTTTTCAAATTCTAAAACTCATTCACTTCCTATCCACTCTATGTTAGTGGTTTCCTTTTCATTTTATCTTTTTCAATACAAAGTGGTTGTAAATTTATATTTTTTAAAAACAAATAAATTAAAGGGCATGTTAAGTCATTCAAGCGAAAAAAAAAACAACTTACTACTTATTAATTACTCCCTTTATTTCTTTTAATTTGTTCTGATTTTACTTATATTTCTGAATATACTTGCTTCTTTAATCTTCCAAAAATATATTGGACAAAATCTTTCTATCATACCTTGTTTTTTCAGCAATTAAAGTATTTTATTAATTATCAAGAAAGATCATTACAAAGCTAAGTAGTTAAAACCTTTGTTCCCCTTCTCACAACTACCTCTAATACAACAATACTCCTATCCAAGCTCAATCTCTTAGAACACTTCCAACTATACTAATTTTCCGCGAGTTTCCTCTTCCCTTGGACTCTAATGCAGTGTTCTACCTTTAGTTGGTAGATGATCGCTTTTGTTGTTGCACTCCTGTTATGGAATATTCGGTATATTGGTAAAATTATTTTTAATTTTTTAGCAATAAAAAATTTATTAAGAGGTGTGCTCAACCCAAATAAAGCAAAGAATGGAGGAGTAGTGTTTTTCTGTTAAACACATCAACCAGTATAATACTAACGCTTTTATCCAAACATATTATTGTTTATTTGTAAAATTAGTTTACAATCAGCTAGTCCAAAGTATTAGGTACAGATTTACAGGATCCCGATAATTTATCATACCCTCTAGATATTAAAAGACATATCAAATATTTTGATTCTGACTTTATTATCATCGTATATAAATTAATTGAGATCATCATAGAAATTAAATATGTTCAAAATCTGAATCCGCATCTCCAGTAACA
This sequence comes from Capsicum annuum, assembly GCF_002878395.1. NCBI lineage: Eukaryota > Viridiplantae > Streptophyta > Magnoliopsida > Solanales > Solanaceae > Capsicum > Capsicum annuum. Next base: position 164,249,062 of record NC_061118.1, read on the forward strand.
CAATATGCAATTGTGTTTATGTAAAATGTGAAATAAGATGAGGAAATATTCATAGTATAAGAGGCTGCATTAATCGTGTGGTATAGTACAAAAAATTCGCTGAGAGTTCATTTTTGCATGACTAATAGTGCTATTGTTGGATCAGAGCAGTAGTTAATCATCAAACGAAAATAACATATTCAGTGTAGGTCCTACAAAGTAAGATCTAGTAGGATTAAGTATACTGGCTCAGAGGTGAGGTAGAAAATTTATTTCTGATAAACCCTAGATTGAAGGAAAAAAATAATCTAGAATAAGGCATAATGTGAGTATAAGAGGCAATTAGTAACAAAAATAATTGATATAGTATCACAACAGTAACACAAAGTAATACTATAATCGAGCTACACGAGACACAAAATAGTAATAGAATGAAAGAACAAAACACTACAAGAGTTGTACTACGAGCACCAGATGGTTAAGCATCAAACAAGTTTGTAATATGTTTGAGCAACGGTAGGTGTCAGTCTTTGCATGTATGTTACTGCCAATACTTTATAGATATACAGTTGGTTTATTTATACTAACCTACGTAGTTTGACATATTTCACAATTTAATTCATGAAAGCATTTCTTTGTGCAAATTTTCTAGTATATGAAAGTGATCGATTAGTTACGACTTTTGAAGACGGCCGCTGTTGAGGTAAGAGGTCAAACTTACTATTTTTTCAATATTTCGATTTTGACAAAATTAATTAGCTAAGCCATTTGTAGCCCATATTCATGTCCATATTGTACAACATACATATCAGCTACTTCAAATGGCTAAAGAAGTAAAAATAAGACTCTTTTCAAAGTTGTTATATCTGTCGGTTCCGTTAGGCGTAGATTTATTATAGAAATACAAGGAACTGTACAACATCTAAAGTAAAGAAAAAGACCATCTGGTGTATAAACATCTCACTTGTTAGCATGTCTAGTGCTAGAGTTTGTGACCCAAATTCTGTTGATCTGGCCCTGAAAAGTTCGTGGCGTTTGTAATTTTTCATGGAGTCTGTGGTGGTAGCATGTCTAAATGTAGTTTTTTCAAAAAAAAATTAGGCGAAATGCATAAATGGCACCTTAAATTTTAGAGAAATTCTTCATTGGGATATCTTTAACTGAAACTTATTGATGTGGCCTGGTATGGATTTATGTTGACGTTACAATCAACCAAGAGAAACAAATTTCAGAGGGGCATCAATTTCTAATTCTGACTTCCATTTTCAATTTCCAGTACCTCAATTAATTAATTAATTGTGGTACGACCTTGTCCATTGAGTCGTCAAAAATCCAAATGACTCAATCTATAATTTTTCGTCCGAATCTGTTTCGACGAAAAATAATATTATTAATACATGTTTAAAATAATTTTTATGTATATATTTTAGATGTTGATCCCTCTTCGATGAATTTTTTTTCAGATTTTGAACCCCCTCGATAAAAATCCTGACTCCGCCTCTGGCAAAACCAGTCTTTGCATAACGTAAATGCTACTGCCAATGTTTTATAGTAGATAAACAATTTGTTTAACTCAAGTAGTTTTACATATTTCACAATTGAATTTATGAAAGCATTTGTTTGTGCAAAATTTCTATATGAAAGTGATAAGTTATGACTTTTGAAGACGGCGCCATTGAGGTAGGAGGTCAAACTTACAATTTTCCAATCTTATGATTTTGACGAAATTAATTTAAGCCATTTGTAGTCCATATTCATGTCCTTATTTGTACAAGTAGTATGAATTACTTCAAATAGCTAAAGATGTAAAACTTGGGCTCTATTATAGTGTCTCTTACTCTTAATTAGTTCAGCAGATTATTAAGTTGCCAATTTTTTTAATCATTAGGAATTGTAAAACGTCTAACCTATAGTATAAAAAAAATAAGACTATTTAGTGCACATATAAAAAAAATAAGACTATTTAGTGCACAAACATTTCTCACGCTCAGAAAAGGGGTGTGATTAAGTACTAGAGATTATGCAAGGAATAGAAGTTGTCACACCCCTTTTTAACTCGAAAAGATTTCAATTTTAAGTTCAAAAGAGTTTTTATTATTAAAGTGACAAAATGAAGATAATTTATTTCGAAAAGGACCTTTTTACATTCAAAACTCAGAATCGCCACTTGGCATAATCTGGTGTGCCAAGTCACCATTGGAAAATATTTTTCAAAACCATTTGACTCTTTAAACTGGTTTGCGAACAGAGATTCCGGCTAAGGAATTCAGTTGACTGAGAGGAAGGTGTTAGGCACCTCTCGATCCCGTGGTTCGACCACGATCGCTTGGTGGAGCGTATTGGCTAATTTTGACACTATGAATGTACAAATCACACAAAACACGTAAAACAATCAAACAAACAAACAAAACAAAAAAAATGAATCAAAAGTACAGTGTCCAGTTCAATTTATACAGTCCAAAATAGAAAAATACAAAAATAAATCCTATCTAACCTACACTAATACTAACTACGCTCTCGTGCTTTACCCGACGCCTCGGGCCTTCCTCACGAACGTCTTCCGCCAACATAGTACCTCGGGGTATTCCCCGGTGAATAAATACATTGTGTCTCGGGACATTTTCCGGCTAAATAAATACATTTGAATTAAACACGATAAACTAGAAATCAAACATTCACACGCACATTAAACATTCAAAATATTTAATAAACACATCACTCCTAAGTTTTGCCTACCCAAACCGACATTTGCCTATCCATTTCAACATATCATAATTCTATCACATTCCAACAATATTCATGCTCATTACGAATTAAGCAAAATAACAATTAATCAAAGTTAATCTAAATTCAACTTTTTATCAATTTCTCAATTACATCCCCAAACAACCAATTTCAATTGTCAAACGAGATACCATTTCACCAACCATAATCAAGCAAACCAACCACGAGTCAAAATAAACATGCATTCATCACCAACAAGGACCAAATAACACGCAATATTCAATCCAACACCAAATATAATAAATAATGAAATAAAAAGAGAAAGAGAGTAGAATTGGACCTCAATTTGAAGCTTTCAAACTCAATGTTATTCGAATAAAGAGAGTCCGCACCCAAAAACCTTGAGCCGAACCTTAACACCAACAATCCAACTCGACAATGAGAAATAGTGACCCGTTCATCGTCACTTTTCACTGACATTGTTCACGTCATTACTGTTCACGCCGTTACTGTTCACGCTATTATTATTCACCAACACTGTTTACACCGGATTCCCATTATCCAGACCCTTTTTCTCTCTTGATTTTTTTTCTCTCGCACGATTCTCTCTTTCTCTCCCTCGATTTTTTTTTGTTCTTCTCAAGAAGATGATTTGGTGATTGTTGTTATGGTGGAGAAGATGATAATGAAAGAATGAGTCTCCCCTTTTTAGAATTTTCCTTTTATATTTTTTATTTGATTTTTCTTTTTCTTTATTTATTATCCTATGTGGAAGCATATAATTAATGGCTTGTGGGAATAAGTGTGTGGCATGTGGAAAAGTTAGTGTGGAATGTGGAAAGATGAGGGTGGCGTGTGGAAAAATGAGTAGGGCGTGTACCTTTTGCATGTATCCAATGAAAAATGAAAAGTGAGGTGTTGAGGTGGCATAGTGAGGTGGCAAAGATGCTATGTATTTAATTATTTTTAATTTTTTTTGGAAGAAATTATCAATTAACAAAAGTATGGTAAGGTGAATAAAATAAAAATAAAAATTAATTAAAAAAATGATTAAAATATTTTCGGGAAAGGACAAAATTATGTGTCTACATTATGCCCCCTTTGGATGTAAACACATGGTATTTCATACAAAGCAGTAGACAACGAGACAGAATTTTGTCCTGACCTTTATTTTAAAGCACGGAGCATGGGGAAGAAGGGAAACCAGGTCTTAACTTAGGACATCCTACCTACCCAAGTTATGAGGGAATCGAGTGACATTTATCTCAAAGGATTTGAAGGAGATGGACTATGCCGAGTTGGAGAGTCGAGTGAGTTTCCATCGAGGTTCCGGTCCGCGGCTCTATTATTACATCAAAAATGAAAATTACAACTTAAAAATATAAATGAAATTACAAAATCTTATCTACACAGCTTCTGTTGGACTCTTGACTTGAGTTTCATCACCTTATTCTTCGGCGGGCTCCTGATTTGAAATTTCTTCAACTTGTTGCTTGGTTTTCAATTTCATCACCCTGTTCTCTAGATGGGCTCTTGACTTGCTATTTTCGATCTGTTGACTTTCATTTTCTTCACTTTGTTACCTTTACTTTCAACTTCTTCACCTTGTTGCTTGACTTTTAATTTCTTCACCTTGCTGCTTGACTTTCCATTTATTCGCCCTGTGCTTCGGCGAGCTCCTGAAATCACATCAAAACTAGAAAGAAAATTATACCAAACAAAATTATTTTAAAGAGAATCGTTTGCCAAAAAAGTAAAGTTCCAAAACAAATATTAATTTTTTTTTTGCCCCAGTTTACCATCAGAAAACTTTTGAGAAAGTTAGATCATACCTACTTGCACGTTGCAATAAAGAATCAAGACTTCGATCAAGAAATGCATCTCTTGAGAGTAAAATTGAATGAACAAGACTAGAAAGTCCGTCTCCTAAGAATTAAAGTGAGGAATTCTGACTAGAAAGTGCGTCTTCTAGAGATAGAAGTTTTAATTAAAAAGTGTGTCACCTGACAAATGAAAACTAACAAGGAAGTGCATCTCATAAGGATTAAGTTTAATGACTCGATTAGAAAGTGGATTTTCTAGAAATCAAGGAGAATGACTCGGCTAAAAGGTACGTCTTATAGGAATCAAAGGAAATGACTAAACTAAAAGGTACGTCTTCTAGGGGTCAAGGGGAATGACTCCAATAAAAGGTACGTCTTATAGGAATCAAAGGAAGATGAATCTACTAAAAGGTACGTCTTATAAGAATCAAGGGGGATGACTCGACTAAAAGGTACGTCTTATGGGAATCAAAGGGAGATGACTCGACTAAAAGGTACGTCTTAAAAGAATCCAGGGAAATGACTCGACTAAAAGGTACGCCTTGTAGGAATCAAGGGGAATGACTCGACTAAAAGGTACGTCTTCTAGGGGTCAAGGATGATGACTCGACTAAAAGATACGTCTTATAGGAATCAACGGAGATGACTCGACTAAAAGGTACATCTTCTAAGAGTCAAGGAAAATGACTCGACTAGAAGGTACGTCTTCTAGGAGTGAAGGTTCAATTTAAGAAGTGTATCAACTAGCAAATAAAAACTGAAATCCTTGGACAAGAAAGTGTATCTCGGAAGGATATAAGATGATTTTTTACCATGATTTGATTATCAAACCTGTGCAGCAACATTGCTTCCTGCATTTGTAAAAGTGAGGCATTGCAGCCCTAGATATTTATGCTCTGAAATTCCTGCTTTGAAGGTAATATATTTCCTGTTTCATCAAAGAAAACTTGTGAGTATAAAACGTGGTAGCTGGTTTGCGGCTTTAGCTTTCGCGATGATCGCTCTTGCGCTGGTCACATTTGATCTTGATTCCAACCCTTAGCATATGCCATTGACTTATTGCTTCATTGACTCAAACTTAGATAATTAAGAGTGACTCTGAAACAAACACAATATCTCTGCTTTGCTATGTTTCTCAGACAATTCCTTTAAACCTTGGTATTTCCCTGAATTTCCCCAAATTTTCTGTTGGCCGTTTGTCTTGCTTTCTACAATTAAAGAAGCTGGTAGCCAGTTTTAAAATCTTTTTTCTCACTTGTTTTGATACGGGCTAGACTCAAAGACAAGAGAAAAATAACGACAATGATTTTTATTTGGATAACTGACTCAAGAAAATAAAAATAAAAAAAAGAAAGAAAAAACAATAAATGTCCCCATTTGAAACAAAGAAGTAAAAATTTATCTAAAAATGACAGTCAACTCTAATGATTATGCCATGCATTTTGGATTAAGTTGCCTGATCTTTTCATCCAAACTTTCTACCAATTTTTGTTGAGTTAATGGCTCTGAAACTAAGTTACTTGCTTGAACCCATTGCATTTGAAGAAGTCATTCGGCTAGTGGCACATTGAAGGATTTTGGCCAATAAGCCTCTCTTATTTTTCTCTCAAATCACCATCGCCTTATGGTGCCCGTGGGGTTTTTACCAATAAGACTCTCTCATTTTTATCTCTCTTAACTTACCATCGCCTTATGGTTCTCGTAAGGGTTTTCACCAATAAGACTCTCCTGATTTCTTATGTTGAAGAAGACAAGTAATTCCCAAATGCATCATCATATCCCTTGCATGCTTAGCCTTAACATCCTCAAAGATTGATTTGAAGGTCTTTCTTTGGTTGTAACTTGGCTTTTGAATAGGGTTAGAAAGAAAGGATGGCATAGGGTCCAAACGACACTTGAAGTGGGGTAATACTTACAACTTTTGGAATCGACTCAAACAATAAGGATTAATTCATATCCAGTTTCTTTTGACTGGGTGACTCTAAATTATTTATTTAGTTGAACCGAGCCCAGCATAAGGCAGCCTATGTATCTCACCCCCGCAAGAGGGGATCAGGTCACGCGTAGTTCTGGCAACTTGTTCTTTCTTTTGATCTGGTTCTGACTTGTTCTTTTTCTTTTTTTACTCTTTTTTCTTTGTGATTTTTCTCACTCTAATTTCTCGACACTCTTTTCTTCTTTCTTGGACACATTTTTTTTTTTAACTTTCTGACTCTATTCTCTTGCTTGATACTTTTCTTTTGAGCTTTGCTGGATTTATCTCGATTCCAAAAGAGGGGTGTGAAAGAAAATAACACTAAGGCTCAAATGAGGTAAACAAAAAATGACACAATGTTTGGATAGCAGAATAAAATGTCTTCGTCATATCAATCCTTGAAGATGTTAGTTCATAGCATGCAATGTGAAAGTACACGATCAATATCACTTATGATATGTTTTACAACACTAACTTGCCCCGAGTATATGTGCCACCTCTTCTTCTACACTTTTCGAACATACAACTCCACCTTTGCTATACATCCCTCACATTGAATGACTCATGCTTTCGTGGAGTTGATTTTTGTTCTGTTCCTCTTGATAGGATCAACAGATACTGTTTGACCTAATTGAGCTATGTTTTTCAATTGATGACCAAGTTATTCATGTGATTCTCAAAATAATTGTCTTAATTTTCAGAAAAGGCTTCAACTTGTCACCAAATGTCTCAGTACTCTACCTATTTTCTCAGATGCTTTTCTAAACTTAACCCTCTGATTTCATGTTTCATGGTTAAATTGGACTTTAAGATCTGGCTGAAAATTCCGCAAGCATGTCATATCACTAGAGTCAACATAAAATGTACTGTATAAAGAAAACAAACAAACAACACATATTTAAAACACAAAGAAAAATGAGCAATTTATTTAGTTGAAATAAAAGATAGAAGGGTTTGAACATAAACGATAAAAAGGCAAAACAAGATAGATCCCGAACTACAACCCTGAAATAATTCAAAATAACAGAAAAGAAAACAAACTACCAGACCTCTTCCTAGTAGGGAGGGGGTGAATTCTCAATTGCTCAGTCTGACAACTTAGATACTGGTTTGCATATCAGCATGACTAAAGCTTCCCACACTGTCAATGTTCTGCACCATAATTGATCCATCTTGAATCATCTTTTCAATTTCTCTTTTCAAATCTCAACAATCTTCAATACTATGACCCTGAGCATCAGAATGATACGCGCATCGTACATTAGGATCAAAATTGTTTGAGCGCCGATTAAGAGTGCACTCAAGAAGAGGAGTGATCATGCCCCATTGTACCAATCTCTAAAATCAATTGGCATACTACTCTCCAATTGGTGTGAAGCAATCTCTCAACTTCTGCCTCATTTCATCGTTTGGCTTGGATTGAAAATCAGGCTTAGAAGGGTTTTGGTATGTTTGTGGAGTTAGAGGATAACTCTGAGGAGTTGGTGTGTTCCACTGTGGGTAAGATGGGGATTGAACATGTGGCTGTGTGTTATATACTGTATATGGAGGTTGAGGGGCAGAATATAATGAATTTTGGGAGTGATTATGTGGAGCTTGGGCATGAACTTGGGTTTGAGCCTGAGAGTGATGACAATGGAATCTTCTTGACTGTGCCCGCTGTCCAACTACAATAGAAGATGCAACTTCCTCATTCTTTGTCTCCCCAACACTTCCTGAACCCTTTTGAGTTGCTTGAGTTATCGCTTTCAATGTTACAAAACTCACAATGCGACCAGTCTTAATTCCCTCTTCTATCATCTCCCTCATTTTAAGGACCTCAATAAATGACTTAACTAATGCAGGTAACAAGTGTTGATAGTATGTTTCATCCTGCGCTTGAATAAACACCTCCAATATTTTTCTTTCTTTCATTAGAGGTTTTACTCTAGCAGTTTGTTCGCGCCATCCTTATATGAGATATTTTTGTAACCCCCAAGTCCTTGCAATTTCTTCATAGCCAGTTCCAAACTTCTCAATTTTCTAGTCATTTTCTCTTGTTCTTTTGTCATAACAGGTTTCTCAGTATTAGGAGGAAATTCAGGCAGGTGAGTGTCACCGTAAAGACCAATCAACTTGAATGTAGGCTTGAAAGTGTAACGCTGATCACTAGTAATATTCAATACAGGCTCTCTTGTAGTGTAGGGAGGCACAACTTGTGGATAAACATCAAAAGTAGGAGCTTCAGGTGGGGGTGGCGCCGCAAAATCATGAACAACAGGTGGAGCCGAGTATGTGGTAGTCTTGGATTGGGGAGCGAGGAAATAAACATTGGAAGTGGTTGGATATTGTTGCCCCGGAGTCGATCTTGATGCATATTGTGGCATATCAACAAAAATGGAAAATTGTGCATGTGACACGGGAGGAAAGCTAGAAAGATATTCCAGATTATCAGTGGGACCTGGAAGAGGCGGCAACCCATTAGCCCAATCTCGATGCATTTCTATCATTTGCTATCTCTATTTCCGAATCTCTTTATTAGCTCCTAAATTGTCATTTCTCGAACTCCTTATCTGATTTGTGACAACTAACTCAGCATCCTTGTTGGCTATAACTTTCTCTGTGACTTGGAGCAATATGGAGGACCAGCCAAAATGCCACAAACCAACCACCTTAAACTAATTGGACAAGAGGTAACAAAATGTGTTAGAGTTCAATAATTTTTTAAAACCTCTTTTTCCTTCTCTTTTTGTTTTTTTTGAAAAGATCACCGAACCCAAGAAGGGCGCCTACGTACCTCACTCTCAAGAGAGGAGAATCAGTGTGCGTAGTTCGTGAAGTCTTCCCAAAATGGACAATTGAACTCTTTGTCCTTTCTTTTTCTTTTTCTTGAAACTTTAAAAAGAAAAGAAAAATGACAAATTGTCAAAAGAATAGATGATTTTTTTTTTGTATTTTTCTTTTCAAGACATGTATTAAACACCTACTCTAACTGAAGAGAGAAGAAAATCTTTTTTGAATTTTTAAAATAAGATCCCCGAACCTATAATAGGCTGCCTACGTATCTCACTCACAAGAGAGGAGAGTCAAGGGTGCGTAGTTCGTCTGGATAGGACAATTAAGGATTAAATAACCGACTGAACCCTGACTTGAGAGTCGCGACCACAAACAGAAGATGAAAAATAATAAAAACAAAATTTGAATTTTTAATTTGACACTTCACATAAAAAATGACACCAACAGCTATGAAAGAAAATCTTTCTGGTATTTTCATTATATGAAATGTACAAAACTTCTACCACCTTTTTTTTTGAATTTTTCTTTTATAAAAAGCTCCTTAAAAAAATCTTTTTGGAGTTTTCGAATTGTAAATGCTTGCAAAATGAAACAAAAGGAAAATCTCTTTGATGTTTTTTTTTATTTTTGAAAAATGAGTGCAAAAATTATTTTTTTTTTTGAATTTTTGAATTGTGGAAAACAAAATCCATAAAGAACCTAGAAACTACGAAACTTTTTTTTGATTCACCTTTTCTTTTTTTTTTTTCCTTTTTTTTCCATGCCTAATATACCTAATACGAGACAAACAAGGGAACACGGAAAAACCACAAAACAGTCCAATACACCCTCCAAAACAATCCACAAATCATAACAAATCTTGGACCAAATGGAGACCTCACTCGAATTCGACAAATACAACAAGAATACAAGAAACAAAGGTGTATTTGACACCCAAAACAGCTACAAATCGTGAAGAACAAGATGACAACAAGAACACAAATTTTCGGATTCAACAAGACACAAAAACAATCCACTACAAAAAATAACAAGATTACAAGAATAAAAGGATCGATAGTTAGATATAGATTTGTTACAAGACTTAGGAAAAAAGTGTGATTCAATCACTAAACTCCTAATTAATGTAACAACACCAGACTCTTATGGTGACCGACAAGGAAATCACTCACCTCAAGATCCACCGTTTTCAAGCAAAGAACAATATTGGCTTTTCCAAGCCCTATACTAAGGATGACTTTTTCAAGCCCTAACAAAGAACTATACTAAGGTGTTGCACTTTCCAAAGAGAGAATAAGTCTTTCAAATGTCCATCATTCATTAACTAAAGAGAAATGACCTAAAATAGGCTATATATAGCATATTACAAAATAAAGATAAAATAAATCCAATGCCCTTAATGAGGTGGGTGGCAATGGAGTGTCATTTAGACAAGGCTAAAAGACCAAAATAACCTTGAGGCTAAGTGACCAAAATGACCTTAATAAAAGGGGCCAAAATTGTGAATCATTAAATGTGGTCCAAACCCGTGAGTCCTCTAGTCTTCAAGGCTCCAAGGAATCTTTCACACACGGGTTTGTTTGATGGCATGCTCAAAATAACCCCTACAAGTATGGTCCTGTGCCCTCCATGGGACCAAAGCTTAATTCTTCACGTAGTGACTTTGAATGATGTTATCGAAAGCTAAGGCGACCATTTCACTTATATTATCTTCCCCTTCTTGAAAAGGATTCGACCTCGAATCCGTACCTTGCAAAACAAGATAAAGGACAAACAAGCATAACATCCTCATGGCATGAGGGTTAGGGTTAGCATAATAATAAACATCATCACGTCAAGGGGGTACATACTTGAAGTATAACCAAGAATGCTTTGAAGTGAGTATTAAAAATTCAATGAAAGATGTACAAAGGATTTAGTTATGAGATACACCAAGAGTGATGCTTTGCATGTCATGTCGACCAGGCAACAAGTTGGGTGCACCAACATCACCATTTTTACATTTGGTACCGGGGTAAAATGGGAAAAAGGGCCATAGACACGGGTATAAACAACACTCCCCTTTCCCGTGGTCTACTCCCAAACTAAACGACATACCCTCTATAATAACATATATATCATCCAAAGCAAATAGAGATTAGAGAAAGGTATCAGTCAAATCGACTTCTACCAAGGTGCCCTCATGTGTATACTCCCTACTAGTTTTCCAATAATAAACATGAGTACTCTCAACAATAAAGTCAGACAAAATAAAAGAAGAAGTAGTTTCCGCAACTACACATTCCTTACCCCTAAGAGTACTCTCATCTTCCAAGAAGAGATTTCCATCTTTAGGAGGAATGTTGTCATACCTAAGTGGGTTAGCATATAGGCTATAGCTTCCAAGGCAAGCTATACCATCATTTTCACCACTAGCTTTATTAGAAGTGTTTAAATCATCTTTAAACAAAATATTACACCTAAAGAGAGTGTGATCTACTCATGGACAGATTTGGAATAAGCAAGTTCCTTACACTCTAAATGATCAATATCAAGTTTCAAGGATTTTCCAAACACAAGATTACCCCAAGAAGAGATCTCGGATTCACTCCCACTTTGTTAACCAACATTTTCAAATACTTCACTCACTTGAGTTCTATTAAGCACATCACACACATACTCAAGTGAGGGACAATTTTCACAAGCAAGTTGATCAACACCAATTACACAAGACGATGTACTTCGGTTTAACATATAGGCTTCAACACTAGGTGGACATAAATTGATCTTACAAGAAGAGTCAATATCATCATCAATAGAATCAACTAGTGTATCCAAACTCACACTATGTACATCATCAACAAGAGGCAAGGAATCATTAGACTCATAAATAAGTAAGTTACTACTCACACTCAATGGATTACTAGCCACACAATTGTCATTCGCATGTACTAAAGTGTAAGAGTTGGCTATTTTACCTTTAAGATCTTGAGTAGATTCTTCCTTGCCGTGAGGTGAAGGTCCTCCACAAGCTTGGGCAACAACTTCTTTTTGGCATTGTTCACCTTCGCTTGCCATGTTGGTACCTACACAAATGTCTTTAGAAAGCGAAGGACAACCAATGTTAGCATGGTTTGGTGGCAATCCCCTCACTTCGCTCCACCTATCCTCTCCTTTTTCCACTCTTGGATTACCACCTTGCACTCTCTTACTCCTCTCAATCTTTCGTCTCTCATCATGAATCGTATTAGAGTAGGTAAGCATTTTTCTTTGCGGTTCGGGTAGTAAGTACGTTATGAGGCAATTTTCCCATTGGTCTCTTACAACATTAAGCCAATTTTGGACTTTAGGAACTTGATGTCGTGCAAACCAATCGGCACCCAAGCTTCGTAGGTTAAGGAAAAAACATCACACTACACCTCCTCATGGTAATCAAATTGGGAGAAGATAACTTTTACCTTCTCGGTAACCTTGAACTCTTCCAAGTAGTATAGAACAAGTAAAGGCTCTTGAAATAACCCCAAGTAGTCAACCATAGACGGAAGAATATAGTTCCATAGTACCTATCATTCAACACCATAAGACAACCCGATATCCCACAAATAGTCACCTTTTCGGAATGTATACTCCTCCTTGGATCAACATTGTAAGGCACACGAGTACCCATCGATTTTGGAGATGCTTACCCTATTCTTCTCATGGGACAACCTCTACTATAGCTAGTATAACCAGTCACACCATGTCGACCTTGATAAGAAGTACTACAAGGTGAAGAATATGATCTTTCACACTCCGCACGCGTACTCTCATCATAACTCTCATAAGCTTTGTGAATGAAAGGGTTATACCTAACACCAAATGTAGGTTCAACGTGAGAAGTATAATACTCCTCACATGCCCCAACTTCATCATAAGAACCATCACGAGGTCCTACATCATCTCTAAATTCACCATAAGCACTAGGCACATCATTCCCCTCATTTTCTCCCTCAAAACAGTAACTTTCAAATCTGCCCAAGTTTTGATAATGACTATTTTTATAGCCTCTGCAATCTTCCTCAACTTCGTAGTCATAAAAACCCTTACTACAATCATAGTCTCCCATATTGTAGTCATATTAATCCCCGGCTATCGAAGACATGTTCCCCTTATATTACCTTTTAAACCTACAAAATGAACAAAAAAGATTAGTAGTAAAAGTTCCTCACCAACACTCGTATTCACTCACTTTTGTGATCCTCACAATTTGGAGCGGCGAATATTGAAAGTTGCTTCTACTCCAGTAGTCAATAAGATGTCAATTCTACTTGGCGGCCGGAATAGATTCTTGTTTGATCGACTCAAGACACAAAATAAAATCTACTTACGAACTTGAAACAAAGAAGTTACGATGAGTTAAAATAAGAAAAGCACATAAATAATGAAGACACGAAAGAAACGGACTCAATAATTAATCTACAACTAAGTAGGTGATTACTAGTTGCTAATTAGTATTAGAACCAACAATGAAACTAAGGGACAATAAAAATGAAACTAAGAATCTAAAATTTTGAGCTCGAAAATATTGCGTAAACAGTAGCAGTGATGATGTGGAAACCACGTATTAGTTCTATTTTATCAAGTGGTTATTCTCAAATGTTCAAGTCTTGGTCAAAAATTAATTTGGATTGGTGGAATTTGTTTTAGGAGGGAAAATAAGTCTTGGGGCCTTTTTCAATTTTCAAGACTTGACTTTTTCTTGTACTTCTCCTTAAAACATGGGTCCTTAAACCATGGAAAAGTGGTTGAGAAATGATATAAAGTCTTTTAGTGGTTGGGGTCTTTCAAGACTAACAAGTACATACACTTTTTTTCCTTCACCTTTTAGGATCTAACATTCATTTTATGTTCTAACAATATATGAAAGAAGGTGAGGAACTTCAAGAACAACAACAACCATACCAAGAACAATAACAACAATCTGCAAGAACAACAACAATTCTAACGGCCAACTCCAATCCACAATAACAATATCTTCAATACTTAGCCAAGACAACTACAACTTCAATAAAATGGTTCTCAAGCCACCAAGTAACAACAATATCATGTGGTCAAGTTTAGAACATCAAGGAGAAACCACACGGCCAAAGCAGTCCACCACAACAATGGGCCAAACTTATGTTCACAACAATAACTTTCAACAAATTCAAGCTTAAGTTTAGGTCTAGACTCAAAGTGTTAGTGGACAAGAAAACTAACACTAGAAACAAAAAAACAAACAAGAAAACTACTAGATCTAGTCATACAACAAACAAATCTCGGCCAAGACACAACAAGAACACAATTTTGTCCAAGAACACAAACACAGACAGATTGCTATTTTTCTAGAATTTTCAGTTTTTAACACTTTTTTTTTTGAATTTTCTAACAAGAAAGCCCAAGATTAATCTTATAGAAACAAGATGAAGCCATGCTTTGATACCAAATAATATGAGACAAACAAGGGAACACAAAACAACCACATAATACCTTCCAAAACAGTCTACAAATCACAACAAATCATGGACCAATTGGAGACCTCACTCGGATTCGATAAATACAACAAGAAAACAAGAAATAAAGGTGTATTTGACACCCAAAATAGCCACAAATCGTGAAGAACAAGATGACAACAAGAACACAAATTTTTGGATTCAATAAGACACAAAAACAGTCCACTACAAATAATAACAAGATTATAAGAATAAAAGGATAGATAGTGAGATATAGATTTGTTACAAGACTTAGGAACAAAGTGTGATTCAAACACTAAACCCCTAATTAATGGAACAACAACACCACACTCTTACAGTGACTGCCAAGGGAATCACTCACCTTAAGATTCACCGTTTCCAAGCAAAGAACAATATTGGCTTTTCCAAGCCCTATACTAAGGATGACTTTTCCAAGCCCTATACTAAGGATGACTTTTTCAAGCCCTAACTAAGAACTATACTAAGGTGTTGCACTCTCCAAAGGGAGAATAAGTCTTTCAAATGTCCATCATTCATTAACTAAAGAGAAATGACCTAAAATAGGCTATATATAGCATATTACAAAATAAAGATAAAATAACTCCAATGCCCTTAATGAGGTGGGTGACAATGGAGTGTCATTTAGACAAGGCTAAAAGACCAAAATGACCTTGAGGCTAAGTGACCAAAATGACCTTAATAAAAGGGGCCAAAATTGTGAATCATTAAATGTTGTCCAAACCCATGAGTCCTCTAGTCTTCAAGGCTCCAAGCAATCTTTCACACACGGGTTTGTTTGATGGCATGCTCAAAATAACCCCTACAAGTATGATCCCGTGCCCTCCATGGGACCAAAGCTTGATTCTTCACGTAGTGACTTTGAATGATCCCATCGAAAGCTAAGGAGGCCATTTCACTTGTATCAACACTCTTCTTTAATTCTAGCACATGCTTTCCCCAAATCGGTCCATCAAATGACCCTATTACCCTAAAAAATACAATAATTAGCACGTAAGGATGCTTTAGAGGAGAGTCTCCTATAAAGGATCAAGTGGACCCCGGTCTCAATATGGTACACATAAGCATGACCTAAAGGATGACCTATGTTGGGATTTACTAACAAGGCCGTCCGGGGGAACATATGGTCGATAGTGGCTACTTTGCTTTTCACCTACTCCATCTATCCAACGGCTCCCCCTCCTAAAATAAGGGTGACTCAACTAGAGTTCGTGCACACAACGTGCACTTCGGGACTTATTGCAGAAAGAATTGACTCGGGTTATGCACATGATTCCAGATATAAAGCGGTAACACACAAGAGAAAACTGTAAACACGTAGCACTCAACAATGATAAAATAAACAACAAATGATAACACAAGCAATGTTTATACACCCATAATGTCAAACTAAGCTGATACAACTCCAAAAATAAGCTCGAATTCTGAAAAGCCCCCAGCAGAGTCGCCAGAGCTGTCACACCCCTTTTTAACTCCAAAAGATTTCAATTTTAAGTTCGAAAGGGTTTTTATTATTAAAGGGTCAAAATGAAGATAATTTGTTTCGAAAAGGACCTTTTACATTCAAAACTCAGAGTTGCCACTTGGCATAATCTGGTGTGCCAAGTCACCATTGAAAAATCCTTTTCAAAACCATTTAACTCTTTAAACTGGTTTGCGAACAGAGATTCCGTCTAAGGAATTCTGTTGATCGAGGGGAAGGTGTTAGGCACCCCTCGATCCCGTGGTTCGACCATGGTCTCTTGGGGGAGCGTATCGGCTAATTTTGATTCTACAAATGCACAAACCACACAAAACAGGTAAAATAATCAAACAAACAAACAAAACAAAAAAAATGAATCAAAAGTACAGTGTCCAGTCCAATTTATACAGTCCAAAATAGAAAAATGCAAAAAAAAATCTTATCTAACCTACACTAATACTAACTACGCTCCCGTGCTTTACCCGACGCCTCAGGCCTTCCTCACGAACGTCTTCCACCAACATAGTACGTTGGGGTATTCCCCGGTGAATAAATATATTGTGTCTCGGGGCATTTTCCGGCTAAATAAATACATTTGAATTAAACACGATAAACTAGAAACCAAACATTCACACGCACATTAAACATTCAAAACATTTAATAGACACATCACTCCTAAGTTTTGCCTACCCAAACCGATATTTGCCTATTCATTTCAACATATCATAATTCTATCACATTCCAACAATATTCATGCTCATTACAAATTAAATAAAACAACAATCAACCAAAGTTAATCTAAATTTAACTTTTTATCAATTTCTCAATTCCATCCCCAAACAACCAATTTCAATTGTCAAACGAGATACCATTTCACCAACCATAATCAAGCAAACTAACCACGAGTCAAAATAAACACGCATTCATCACCAACAAGGACCAAATAACATGCAATATTCAATCCAACACCAAATATAATAAATAATGAAATAAAAAGAGAAAGAGAGTAGAATTGGACCTCAATTTGAAGTTTTTAAACTCAATGTTATTCGAATAAAGAGAGTCTGAACCCGGAAACCTCGAGCCGAACCTTAACACTAACAATCCAACTCGACAATGAGAAATAATGACCCGTTCACCGATACTATTCACTGACACTGTTCACGCCGTTATTGTTCACTTCATTACTGTTCACGTTGTTACTGTTCACTCCGTTACTGTTCATGCTATTACTGTTCACCGACACTGTTTACATCGGATTTCCATTGTCCAGACCCTTTTTCTCTCTCGATTTTTTTCTCTCGCGCGATTCTCTCTTTCTCTCCCTATTTTTTTTTTGTTTTTCTCAGGAAGATGATTTGGTGATTGTTGTTATTATGGAGAAGATGATGATGAAAGAATGAGCCTCCCCCTTTTTTCCTTTTAGAATTTTCTTTTTATATTTTTTTATTTGATTTTTTTTCTTTATTTATTATCCTATGTGGAAGCATATAATTGGTGGCTTGTGGGAATAAGTGTGTGGCATGTGGAAATATGAGGGTAGCGTGTGAAAAAATGAGTAGGGCATGTGCCTTTTGCATGTATTCAATGAAAAATGAAAAGTGAGGTGTTGAGGTGGCATAGTGAGGTGGCAAAGATGCTATGTATTTAATTATTTTTAAATCTTTTTTTGTAGAGAAATTATCAATTAAACAAAAGTATGGTAAGGTGAATGAAATAAAAATAAAAATAAAAATAAAAATTAAATTAAAAAAAAATGATTAAAATATTTTTGAAAAAGAACAAAATTACGTGTCTACAGGAGTAATACAAATCACACTCCCCTCAACTTTAGTAAGTTAGAATCTAAAATTTAGCTTTTGATTTTAGGCGGAAAACATAAATGGCAACTTAAAGTTTACAGTATATTTTCGATGAGACACCTGAACTGAAAGTCTCAAACTGATCCTGTTTATTGATGTGGGCTGGTATGGATTATATCGACGTTACAATCAGCCAGGAGATGAGTAGACATTGTCATATACTTTTTCCATTTACTTTTACTTGTTGTATTTTGACTTGACACACTAAATATTTTTATTAATTAATGATTATTATTGTGTTTTAAAATTAATTTAAGAAATAAACAATTAATATTAAGAGTAAAAAAAAATTATCTTGATACGTAAAAACAGATAATTAAAAATAAAAATTGAATTGATATCTACTTGGGCTCTTTTCAAAGTATTAGATGCTAGTTCAGTTAGGCGTAGATTTTATAGAAATACAAGCAACTGTAAAACATTAAGTGTAGAAAAAGACAATTTGGCGTACAAAAAGACAATTTGGCGTATAAACATCTCACGTGTTAGCATGTCCAGAAAAGAGGCTTCGTATACTCCCTTTATTTCTAATTAGTTGGCTCTACGGATTTGACAGATTCATTAAGAAAATATTAATTAGGTGTTTATTTTACCAAATTAGCCTTATTAATTATACTTTAAAAATATAAATTTTGTTATAAAATAAGAAAGAACAAAGAAGAAGAGTAGAGAGAGAAGAGAGTAATTCTTATTACTTCATGAGGGATGAGAGATCATAAGATTGTAAATACAATGAACAAAATCCCTCTATTTATAGGAGAAATTTACTTCTAGTCTGAGTAAAAGACGGATGCTTCAAATCCTAAATATCAAAGTAGATCTTGATAGATCTTGATAGACATTCACTATAATGTAAATACATTTATAACACTCCCCCTTGAGTGTCTAATTGGTAGATAATGTGCCACGTTAAAACCTTACTAGAAAAAATCCAGTAGGAAAAAAATCTAGTGAAAGAAATAGAGTACACATCTCTAATAATACGCATTTCGGCTGCCTCATTAAAAACCTTACAAGAAAAATCCAGTGGGACAAAACCTCGTAAGGGAAAAAGAGTGCAACGCGTATTAAATCCCCCTAATGAGAACATCCTTGACCTTTGCATCTCGATCTTGTGCAATATCTTCTTGAAAGTTGCAATTGAAGAAGATTTGGTGAATAAATCAGTCACATTGTCAGTTGAACAAATTTATTGCATGTTAATATCATCATTCTTTTGTAACTTATTATGTAAAAAAGCTTTGAGAAAATGTGCTTCGTTCTATCTCCATTTATGAATCCTCCCTTAAGATGTGCTATGTATGCTGAATTATCTCTGTATAAAATTGTGAGTGGGTTGTCATATTTCACACTACATTTTTCTCGAATGAGATGTATCATGGACCTCAACCATACACATTCTCGGCTTGCTTCATGAATAGCTATTATCTCAGCATGATTCGATGAATTGGCTACGATAGACTGCTTTGTATATCTCCAAGATATGGCAGTACCACCACGTATGAACACATAGCCTATTTGAGATCGAGCTTTATGCGGGTTAGATAAGTACCCAACATCAGCATGACCAATAAGATCGGGACTGCAATCTTTAGAATAAAACAAGCTCATGTGTTTTATCCCATTTTGATGTCTCATAGTAGGAGCAGAAATATACCTTGCTAACAAATTGACTAAAAAGGCTATAGGCCTTGTAGTATTTGCAAGGTACATGAGTGCATCAATTGCAGTAAGATATGGTACTTCATAACCAATCTAATTCGATATATTTCGAATTTCAGCAAATAATCTATTGCTTTGAAAACTCTCCAAGAGTTCCAATGATGTTCAAGCAATAAGCTTATACAATATAAGGATTATAAATAAGATTTTCAGAAACTTTTATATGCTTCAAGCATTTTGAATCCTTAAAAGTTTTTCACATAAGTTTTGTCAAGTGACAATATTCAACATTTCATGAGTGACATCTTCAAATATCTGGACTGCAAATCAAATAAGTTTTATGCTTCCCAAAATGCATCCTTTCATGTCAATTTATAAATGTTTCTACGTCAGCATGCTTAAATAAACGTATAATTCAGATCCTCGCAATCTTTCACAATATTGCGCCAATATTGTGTCAAAGATATTGATGATATATCATTTCGTATCAATTCACAATGCGACATAACATTTTGAGATCTCATCACTTCATTATTTTCAGGTGCTCTCATAAGGTTTCATGAAGTGTTATGTCGTAGGCTCTTCAAGAGCTCATTGCCTTCTTATTATGATTATTTGCTCCTTATTTTTCAAGAATTATTTCATTTGGAACTGATTGTTCTACCATACTTCATGAATGCGTAGACTTTGTCCTTTAAGGACACAAAATAAGAGCAGTTGCAGCTTAAATATGAGATGCGTTCGGCATTTGACTAGAATTATTTTTTGGATGAGGATATGGTGATAATTCCTAACATATTTCATAGCGCTTATAATCTCCCCTTTGTGTTAGGAAAACTAACATACATCCTCTACTTCTTTGAAGATTCCATCTTTGTGCATCATGGTATATTCATCAATCTTATACCGCATATCAAAATTATTAAATGAAATATTTGGTTCATGAACTTGAACCAATTGAGAGGGAAGAAATAATCATAATCTATTGGTCTAATGCATACAAATGCTATTGTATGTAATATATCATATTTTAGACCAACACATGAGGTTTTGTTCTCATTAGCAATGGTTTAACTATTTATCGAAGGCATTCAATGCCAAACCATCATCATCAAGATGAATTGTCTTGATTACACAATCTCAAAATTATGTTCTTAACTCAATTTTATTGAGCAAGCAACTTTATGAATGTCAAACTGAAGGTTGACAATAAATGTACATGTGATTATCTTATATCGATGCATTTCAATAGATCACATGACTGGTGAACGGACCCATATTCACCTTTTAACTTTTCAGATTTTGAGGGATTCAATCCCAATATTAGTTGGTCCAACCAACGTATCATGACAACAAGCAACATTAAAGTTCATGAAGAATTTTCGAATTCTTCAATATATGTTTAATGCTTAATAGGCACATTTTTAAGATGGCGCAATCGTTCATGTCAATTTATGAACTTTTATACTAGTAAACTCCAAGTTTACCATGACATGCATTTTTCACTTTAGTAAATTTCAAATTTACTATTGCATGAATAAATTTCAGATTTACTACTTTAGAAGTAGATTTCAAAATAACTCTTCTCAGTTATTCAACCTCTTTCGGAGGTGAGTTGTTATACCATCACAACAAGTGCACGTTTGCATTAATAAACTTCTCATTCCCCAGGAATGGAATATAATCATGCCTTAAGCGTTTCAAATTATGATAGTTACTACAAAAACAAATTGAGGCATACATATGATTTATTGCTACCACATTCAATTCAAAGAATGGAGCATATTTAATGGGACATGTTTCACCAAATACTCATTATTTTGCTTTAGCCATCATAATATCATCAGTATGGTGTATTGAGATTCAAACTCAACGTCTTACCCATATAAAGGCGTCTTAGGCATAAATCAATGGGACTTGAACCCTACATATTATCATCCCTTTGATAATATTGTTCTTGAGGAATAAATTTAAAACATAAATGGTTCCAAATCAATTATTTTTCCTCAAATCTAACAATAATTATATCATTAGTAACAAAATAATCTTAATTATCTCAACATTACTTTAAAAGTAAACTTTATAACATCAATACAGCGACTGGGATCTTGAGGCACTATTGACATGATTATGTCATATGGCTTCCCCTTTAATTTATAAAAAAAATAACCTTCGACCATCATATTAGTTGTTTTTTTTCCATAAAAAGGTCATTTGAATTTTTCTTCAAACCCAACCAATTTAGAACGTGACAATTTGCAAGCCATTCACTTTACCTTATATAACCATTGTACGTACAAAATAAAATTAAAAAAAACAAGTAAGTATCGACAAATAAGGAAAAAGAAATAGAACCTGTTTGTGCTGAAATACTTTCTTGAGATGACAGAGTCTCGTGCTGATAATGTGTTATAAAATAAGAAAGAACAAAGAAGAAAAGTATAGAGAGAGTAATTCTTATTACTTTCCTTGAGGAATGAGAGATGATAAGATTGTAAATACAATGAACAAAACTCCTCTATTTATAGGGAAAATTTACTCCTAGTCTGAATAAAAGACAGATGTTTCAAATACTAATAGATATCAAAGTAGATCTTGATAGATATTCACTATAATGTTAATACATTTATAACAAATTTGAATAAATATATTTTGTTTAGTCATTTAATGTCGAGGATATTATTGGAAGAACATAATAAATTCTCTTGATTTCATCAAAGAAACAACTAAATTGAAACAAATATTTTTAGAAAAAGTACCAACTAAAACGAAATGAAGGAAGTAGTAAGTGCTAGAGAATACACTTTAGTTCTCCCCGTATTAGTTGACTCTTTGCACACCAACTAAGAAAAATATTTATTAGAGTTCTATTTTATCAAATCATTTTATTAATTATATTTTGAAAATATAAATTTGAATATATATAATTTGTTTAGTCATTTAATGACAAGGGTATTATTGGTAAAACATACTAAAATTTTCTTGATTTTATTAATAGAACAATTAAATTGAAATAAATATTTTTAGAAAGAAGGTTAATTAAAATCAAACGGAGGGAGTAGTAATGTGGAATCTAAATTTGGTTTTCTTTTTTTAGGCAGAATGCACAAATGGCACCTTGAATTTTAGAGAAATTTTTCATTGGGGTCATCTTAACTGAAACTTACTTATTGATGTGGCCTGGTATGGATTTTATGTTGACGTTACAATCAACCAAGGGAGGACTAACAAATTTCAGAGGGGCATTAATTTCTAATTCTGACTTCCATTTTCAATTTCTAGTACCTCATTAATTAATTAATTGTGACATCACCTTGTCCATTAAGTCGTCAACAATCCAAATGACTCAAAATATATATATATATATAGTGGTTGATTTAATAGGGCATTGATTGGGTCAATTAATACAGCATAACGTTACTCTCTCCCTTCATTTTCTCGTGTTATATTTATTTTGCACACAACTTAATCAATAATAAATAAAAGGAAAAATTTATTATATTAGCCTTATTAATTATAAGTCTTCTAAATGTTGGAAAATCAATATTCTTTGATCAATATTTTAAATGTATGTCTTCGTGATATGAGGAAAATTATAATTTATAGTACTTTCGATATAGATTTAAAATATTTTATTTAAAATATCAAATTAATCTAATCTAATTTAGTTTTAAAAATTAATCAATTTGACTCTTGAAAGACGAAACGCGACAATTTTTTAAAACTAAGGGAGCAGCAACATTTAATAACAAGGATAAATAAAAATAAACATAAAATGATAAATTATAGTATAGTAGACAAGTAAAAATAAAGGAAGTAAATAATATATAAAAGTGAATATACTGGGTATAGAGACAGAGGCAAGTATATATATCTTGAGAAATTGAGATATAGTTAATAGTGCATAGTGACAAAGGCGGACCTACATGTATCTATCGGGTGCACGTGCACCCGTTAACGTCGATTTTTTTTTTTTTTTTTTGTATATAAGTATATATACTTGAGAAATTGGGATATAGTTAATAGTGCACCCAAATGATAATGGAAGTGTACCTTGGTGCGTTGGTTGAATTCAGCTGTCTGGCCCACGCAATCATGGATCGAGTCTAGGGCTGCACATCCTTTTTAACTTTTATATGTACTTCCAAATTTAATTATTTAAAGGCTACTAATAAATTTATAACATCAAAACTATTATATTGGGATGGGATTCAAACCCGAAAACTTGTATGGTGAATCCACCTTGATCATTAAGCTACCACAATTGATGCTTCATAAAAGTAAAAGCTTAACATATTACTTAAACTTTACTGGTGAATCCACCTTGAACATTAAGCTACCACAATTGATGGTTTATAAAAGTTAAAACTCAACATATTAGTTGAACTTCGTATTATAAGAAAGTAACGTTAGTAGCTTAGAACTCAAATTTGTCCTATATATTTATTTTTTCAGTACTGTTCATATCATTAGCGACCAATCAAATATGAAATATCCCTTAATCGACATTGAAAGTTTTGCTAACGTCTACGTTAAGATAATATTGATGCACCACAGTATTATCAAAAGCAAAAAGGGCAAAAAAGCTTCAAAGTCCATTGTGTTTAATCACATAGTATAAATAAAGCGTGAGACTTAACAAAAAAAGTATAAAGGAAAAAAATATATAAATATATGTCTATTCCAAGACTAATAATATAAGCATGAATGACGAATATATGAATCAAGAAATTAATTTTTTTTTTATAAAGTGAAATATCAAGTGTTTAACGTTCGTCTCTTCAGAAAAACCTCATTGACAAGGGAAAGTATGTCATAAAAATTAGAACCTAAAGTCCACTTTAAGTGAGGCGAGCTCTCATCACATTTTGAATCTTGCTTTAAGGATTATGCGCACCTTTGATAACACTGGTGCACTCACAAACTTTAAACCCTGAATTCGCCTCTGTATAGTGATATTGTTATATGAAAAACTTTGACGAGTTGAGTAGGTGATATAATAAATATTTACTTGAAAAGTAAATAAACATGTAATACAATTTTATAAGTTGAAGTAGCCTGCACAAGCTGCATCAGTCACTTAAATCAATCGATCGAATACACTTGTCAAAAAAATAAAATAAAAGACATCCAACTTATAACTTTTCTAAAGTATATGGTAATCATTGCACAAGAAAAATTAGAAAAAATAGTCGTAAAATTAAAATTTTAAGAAATAAAAAAGATATTCATTTAAACCAATTATATGAATTGTGAATATGGGCGGGCCATTAAATTAATTATTTAAATGATATTCTTTTTATTTTAAATAAAAATTACGTGTTAGCAAATTTTAATGAAAAAATAATAATTAAATAAGCTTAGTGACTTCTGTAAGTAAGAAACTCATAATTGAGTGACTTTTGGAGTATAAACTAAAGTCGAGTGACTTTATGAGAAAAGAACTCATAGTTGAGTGACTTTTGAAGTAAAAAATAAAATTGAATGACTTTTAGAGAAAAAATCATAAGTTCAGTACCGTTTGGGTTATTAACTCAAGAAATGCCGAAAACTATTAGTGTGATGTGTAATTAATCAATTTTAGCAAATCAATTCTAGAACACAATTTTGAGATTACTAACCAAAACAAAAAAGTTTTGAGTTGAGCGAGTTTAGTCATGACTTATTACTCAATCCATTTTGATTTATATGAATTATCGATCGATTAAGTTATGAACCAATTTATCAACATGGGTTGTGGTGGGACTACTCCACCCTTAACCAAAGGTCTCGAGTTCGAGTCCTGTGTATGGAAAAAAAAAATTGTTGGGAGCGCCACCCCCAAAATTGGTCCTGCAGTGCGATATCCGGATTAGTCGAGGCTCCAATGCAGGTGCCGAACATCGGGTGGGAAATCAGAAAAAAGTTATGAGCGATCTGGATTAATCGGGGCTCCAATGTGAGTGCTGAACAACAAATGGGAAACGAAAAAAAAAAAGTTATGAACCAATTTATCAAGTCAATTCATTTTAATCCTCTTAAATTTAATTCGCACACCCTATTTAATATCACTACCAACTATTACGTTTAAGATTGTTGAGTCTAGAGAAATTTTGAAGAACAACTAGCTTGATTTTAGCAAATAAATTGAATTGGACAAACCCAATAAAATTCATCACTATTTCATATTGGACTACTTATACGGACAAGTAAAATTCAAAAATAATAATTTTTAATGGAAAAAAATAATCACTGTTGTCGAAATTCAAATTTTACAGATGATTTTTAAAGACGCTATGAGGGTCATAAAGTTTTACATGGACAAACTTAAGAGAAAATGGTCAAAAATCCCCCAATCTTTACCCCAAATTTCAACTACACACTTGTACTCTGCGAGGGTCCTATGATCCTCCTGAACTATTTTAAAATGAAATTATTACCCCTCCGAACTATTTTAAAGTGAAATATATACCCATCTAAAAGCTCATACCCAGATTTTATTTTAATTTATGGTCTACACGCGCTGCCACGTGTCATGCCACGTAATTCCACGTCATATTACTTTTTTTTACTATAAAAAATTGATTACTTTTTCTTTTCTCTTCTTCCTCTTCTTCTTCTTCTTCTTGCATAACAAATCATATGGAATTTACACGATAGGTAATCTTATCAAAATCAAATCAACAATTAATGTCCAAAAAATATTCAATTTCAACAAAATGACGTCAATCAATTTTCACAAAATAGTCACTATTTATCTGTAAGTAGAACAAAATTCTTATTTGGACTTACTTAGTCTTTACATATACTCCATGTCATGTTGCTAATTACCTGTTTCATGTAAATAATCAATTAAGTCGCAGGGCCAAATTCATCCATAAATCAATTTCTAGTTATCAAGAGAATTATTTTAATAGGAAATGGATGGACAAACACTTGAACACAAACTTTTTCCTTTTGCTCTTATCATGGGATTCTCAGGATCCAACATACATACTAAACTTTGTATGTCAGTTTCCTTAATGTTATCACAATTTGAATTCATTTTTTTCAATGAATTTCAGCATTCTCAACGTCAATCAATTTTTGGGAAGCTAAGAAATGATTCTAACTCAGAAATTAATTCAAATTTTTCAATCTGAATTGATTCAACATTCTCAACGTCAATCTGAACTATTCTATGAAGTCGGAACAAGTCGATTTTGTGCTTGGAGATGAGGAAGATGATAAATTAGTCTTAAATGTCATTGATGAGTTCTTGGATGTCATTGAAGAAGAAATGTCATTGATGGGTTCTTGGATGCCACTAAAGAAGAAGAAAAAGAATTGAAGAAGAAAAAATGAAGAAGAAGAATTGAAGAAGAAGAAAGAAAAATAATAATTGCCATTGGTGGGTTCTTGGATGTCATTGAAAAAGAAGAACAAGAATTGAAGAAGAAGAAGAAAGAAAAATAATAATTAAAATTATATATATTTATTTAAAGAAATATTAAAAATAATTTTTTAATAAATTATTTTCGTTCTCACTCTCTTTAAAGAGAGTGAAACACACTCTCTTGGCATGTTAGCGTTTGGGGGATAATAATTCTATTTTAAAATAATTCAGGAGGATGCTAAGATCCCGCAAAGTATAAATATGTAATTGAAATTTGAGGTAAAGGTTGGGAGCTTTTGACCATTTTCTCCAAACTTAATAATAATTACAATTTATTGGAATATAAAGTTGTTTATGGACACTGTTTTTACGGACCTTTTGTGTGTAATAATAATGGCCCCAACAAATGTCAATGTATGGTATGCTAGTGACTCTTTTACTTGAAAAAGGTTAAATTACCCCAATTCCAAATTTAAGAGATTATATTATCCAACATTTCTTACTTTTTACAAATTTACATTAAATTTTAATTTTTAACTTTACTCTTGATACATATCAACAAAATTTTACATCCTATTTTTACCCCACCATTAACTCATGCAATTTTTTACTTTCCAAAAATTATCTTCCGTAAAATCTCTCCCAAATTATACACATATTTTTTAAATTTTTTTCACAATTTCCTCCCTTAAAATCTCTTTCAATTTTTTTAAAAAGAAATCGATTGATACATATAAAAATTTATTTCGTTATTCAAACATGTTTAAGTTAATATTAGTATGAAATTCGTCGGTGATATATATAGGTGATACATATTTTTTTGTTAATCCCATTGATATATATATATATATATATATATATATATATATATATATATATTATTAATTTTTTGGATACATTTTCATCGTGTAACGGTAATTCATATGAATGATACCAGTATATAGCGATACATTTGTTGACAGTGTATGAGTGATACATTTTGCTATTAGATTATTGGTGATATATTTGTATTGATAATGTATGAGTTGATACATTTACGGACAGATTATTGGTGATACATACATTTATTTCAACTATAAAAATATATCACTAATATAACAGATGACGTTGTTTTCTTCCTCTGGCGTATAATCATTAGTAATATTGAAAATCATCCTGACAACTTTGATCGATTTGTTCTTAATTTTACTAGAAATTGTCTGGCACAACAAAGTCATTAAACCTGGAATGTGAAGGTAATTCGCAATCATTTTGAAGCTAATTTTCACAAATTCCTTGTCGAATTCTTCGAGTTGTTGTTTGTTAGTAGCATTTTCTTCAGTTGCATGATGAATCATGTAGTCGAGGATTTTGATTAGGACTTTGAATTCTACGTTTAAGAGAGGGATTACTGTGTATCCGACTTCTACCATGTTTTTTATTGTACCAGATAAAATAGTGATGGATTCTTCAACTTGGAATTCGTCGTCTTCTGAGGATTTGAATATCAGGATTTTGCCCTGCAGCGGTGCTGATGATAATGAGGCTTCGCCGACGGTAGTTTTCAAGGTCAGAATGGTCACTGGTGGCGGTGCTGTTGATGATGAGGCTGCATTGACGACGGATTACGGCGTGCAGATGAAGATGAGACTTCTACCAAATGTATCACATGAAAGAAGGAAAAAACTCAATTTGTGTTTGAAATTTGAAAGTTGATTGGGGGTATTGCTGATTTTGTGAATCTCATTAATTTATTGTGTAACTGATTGTGCGTGATTTGCTACACCGAATAAAAGAGAATCTGTTATTTCCTTAAATAAATATCTAGTCAGTTTTAAATATATCACTTTTATATATATCTCACCTTATAACATATGTATCACGATTTCAAAAAATCAGGATAAGATGTAATTAATCAAAAAGATGAGATAAAATGTAATATCACTTAAGATTCAGGGATTTATGTAAGTGACCCTTTGAAAAACTAGATATGCACGACCCGTTTTATATTTTTTTTATTTCAACTTATGTGATGTAAATAGAATTTAGATAATTAATCATTAAAATAATTTAAGTTTTAAATTATTGTGATTTATAATACTTTTTTTTCTATTTCAATTTAAGTGACAATAATATAATTTCGAGAGACGGTCAAATATTTTATATTTTTTTAATTTTTAAAATTGCTAATTATCTGATTTATAAAATTTTCAATAAGTTATGAATACTCTCTTGTCTCAATTTATGCGGCACAGATAAAATTTTAGCAATCAGTCAATTTTTTAAATACTTTTGATAATTATTGTTATTTACCGTACTTTTTATTTTATTTTCAAATAATATATGTTGCTTTATATCTTCTTCTATCCTGTCCCAATTTATATGAAACTAATATAATTTTGATAGTCTATCAAATTTTGTATATTGACATATCATTTTGTTATTCTTAATTTTCTGATGCATAGATGACTTGTAATAAGGGATGGTATGATAAAATCATTGTTTGAAGGACGATAATTTAATTTAAAACATCAAGAGCTAATTTCACATTTTACATCTATTTTATCTTTTATAAAATATTATTTATTTTCTTAATATCTAGATGACTCATAATAATTAATTAAGAACGATTGATTATGTTTCTCCTATAAAAATTAATATAATTTATCATATCCAATAGTAATCATCGATAATTCACCGAAGTAATATATTAATTAAATACGGAATGCTATATTTTGCATATACAAAATATGATATTATTAAACATTATTGAATAGTGCATTATGTTTATCTTTCACAATAATAAAATTTCATTATATATTTTTCTTTATTTATTTTTTACTTAATGCATATTGACCCAACACAAATCTTAAGAAAGTATTTATTAGGAATTTATTTCATGAAATTAAATTTACTGATTTTGTACTTTGAAAATTTAAAGTTAAGTTTAAATATTAATACTTCTATATAAGAAAAAAATAATTTTAAAATTTAAATTTACTAAAATAAATGAGTAAAAAAATTAATTTTGACTATAATAGTCAATTAAAATAATAAAATTAATTTACTTTAAATATTTAGTTGCAATTAATTAAGTTAAAATTATTATATTATTAAATTACTTAAATTTAAGATGTTGTATTTTGCATATACAAAATATGATATTATTAAACATTATTTGATAGTTCATTATGCTTATCTCTCACAATAATTAAATTTTATTATATATTTTTATTTATTTCTTTTTTTACTTGATATATATTGACCCAACACAAATCTTAGGAAAATATTCATTAGAAATTTATTTTAATAAATTAAATTTATTAATTTTTTATTTTAAAAATTTAAAGTTACGTTTAAATATTAGTATTTCTATATAAGAAAAAAATAATTTTAAAATTTAAATTTAGTAAAATAAATAAGTAAAAAAAATTAATTTTGTATATAAAAGTCAATTAAAATAATAAAATTGATTTACTTTAAATATTTAGTTGCAATTTATTAAGATAAAATTATTATATTATTAAATTACTTAAATTTAAGATACTATATTTTACACATATAAAATATGATATTGTTAAACATTATTGGATAGTGGATTATGTTTATCTCTCACAATAATAAAAGTTTATTATATATTTTTATTTCTTTCTTTTTTACTTGATACATATTGACCCAACACAAACCTTAATAAAATATTCATTAATAATTTATTTTATTAAATTAAATTTATTAATTTTTTACTTTAAAATTTTTAAGTTATGTTTAAATATTAGTATTTTCATATAATAAAACATAATTTTAAAATTTAAATTTACTAAAACAAATAAGTAAAAAAAATTAATTTTGAATATAAAATTCAATTAAAATAATAAAACTTATTTACTTTAAATATTTAGGTGTAATTAATTAAGATAAAATTATTATTATTAAATTACTTAAATTTATATATTTAAATTAAATGTATGCAAAGTTGAAAAGTACTGTGGGACCCACCCATCATTATATATAAGCATATTTAAATGCATTATTTTTGTTCTTGCTGTTTCTTTTTAGAACGTTATCTTAATTAGTATTTTCTTTTGTATGAAAAAATTAAACACGTCATAAGTTTGTATATTTTTAGTATTGATAAATTTTATTAGTATATTCTTGATAAATTTTCTTTTGATATAATAGTAAATTATATTTACCTCTGTGAAGGTAAAATCTTATGAGGAATTTACGCCAACTTAATAAATATTTTTAAAATTTTTTTACTTGGTCAATGTTGGTTTGACACGGATCTTAAAAATATTTATTATAAATTTATTTTATTAAATTAATTTTATTAATATGTTTTGAAAATCTAAATTTGACATTTAGTATTTGATATAGTAACTTAATCACAAGATTAATGTTAGAAGAAAATGATAATTTTTTCTTAATTTACTAAAAGATATTAGAAAAGAATTATTTTTGATACAAGAGATAAATTAACAATAAATATATGACATTTATTACTTTTAAAATTTAATTATAATTAATTAATATAAATTATAATTTGTTTAAACTTACTTAATTATATTAAAATGAGAAAATGGCCAAAAGACCCTCCAACCTTTGCCCAAATCCCAACTACACACTTAATCTTCACGAGAGTCCTACCACCCCCTGATCTATTTTTTCATGTATTTATTATCCCACCCCCCCAAATGTTGAGCTGGCAACATAATCCAAATCATAATGCCCCACGCCTTCTAGTTCATTTCCCTCCTAAAATGTAAATGGTCCCATTATCACCCTTTCAACTTCCTCTCTCCTCTCTCCTCTCTCCTCTCTCCTCTCTCTTTCTGTCTTCCTTCACGAATTTTCTACCACTTTTACAGGCGAATTTATCCATTTTAGTGTGTGAATCTACTGTTAGTGATAAAGTTTTGTGGATTTTTGAACATTAAGCATTGATTGCTGGTTTAATTTGGTAGAGATACTCTTTTTTTTTCTAAACTATTGTCATTGTTAATTATGGTTTGCCCTAAGCATATGGTGACTGCTTATTATGTGAAAATTAAGTTGTGCTTCTTGCTAAAAAAAAAATTTTAAGTTTTCAATTAACAGCATATTAAGTTCTTAAGGACATCTTTGCTTAGGATTTTTGTTAATTGTTTAAGTGAGGTCATTCAAAATTAGGGCTTTTTTAGGATTTACTGTTAATCTGAAAAATTAAGCAATAAATTGTGTGTGGTAGCATGTGCATGTAACTATTTTGTTGTGTAGGTGTTCAATTTGTACCATAGTACAACAATTTTCATGTAATCAATTTTTATCTTTCTCATCTAAGTCGCATAATGTGATATAAATTTTTATTTTTTCTTCATTGTTTAAGCATGATGTAGTTGTATTAAAGTTTGTCGATGCTTGATTTTCGATAATATATCTGCTATGCTACTTTGTCTTATTTGAGTGTTTATTGTCATTAGGTCAAACATGACTGATTTTTACTTTGATTATTCTAAGTTGGTACCATGATGGAGTGTTAGATTTAAGTAATGGAGAACCAGTTATAAAGGTGGAAAAATTACAGAATTCTTAGATGTTCATGTTGACAAGATGTCATATTTTGAATTGAGAGACTATATAAGAAAATTAGGATATAGCACAACATGCACCTTTAGTATTAAACCACCTAATAGTGGCATTTTGGTAGATGTGGATAATGATATGGATATTTTTGAAATGATGTGTTCCTTGAAAAATGGAGATGGAGTAGATGTATTTGTCAAGCATTTAGTGGATGAACCAATTGTTGTGGACCCCCCAATATTCTTAGAAAATGTAAGTCTTGGGAGTATGGAGGAATCTGGTGCATCTTTTGATAATAGGCCTAACTTTATGGTAGGTGAGGACCATATAAATGTGGAGGACCCTTTTACTTCTTTTTCAACTTCACCTCCTTGCACTACGACACCTCATTTCATTACTGCAGATGGTGCTACTGCATATAGTGTTTCAACACCTACTGCTACACCTAGTGTTGTTATATCTACTGTTGCACCTAGTGTTGCTGCACCTTCTGCTGCTCCACCTAGTGCTGCTGCAACTAGTGTTGCTTCACCTAGTGTTGCTGCAGATAGTACTGCTGCAGTTGATGTCATAGGGTTGGGCATGGTATGGTATATATCGAATACCAGATCGAAACCAAAAAATTTTATACCGCGGTATGGATGTTATGGTATTTGGTAGGAATTTTAAATTATTTTGATTTTTGGTATGATATTTGATATTTATGCAATAAATACCAAAATACCGTATACCGCACCAAAATTTTTTAATAACATATAAAACCTATATATATATATATATATATATATATATATATATATATATATATATATACTATATTTAAGATTATTAAATATATTTATTTATCATCCATTAGCCAATTGAACACAAAAGTAGCTTTTATTAAGAAATAATTTTTTTGGAAAGCTTATATTTAGGAGTACTATGCTTAAGTTTAGGTGATGTTATTCAGAGTTTGCATCTCGGACTATTCAATCATGATTGAAATGTTATTTTTGTGAAATTGATTAACAAAGATAGTTGTTAGCCTAACACGATTGAGACGTTTTTAAAATTTAAAGTTATAGTTCTTTTATATGAATATATGTAATTAGAAATCAAATAAAGTATGGTTACCAAATTACCATACCGTAAAATACCAAAATCGAATTTAAAAATACCGAACCATACCGAACTAATTTGGTATGGTAATGGTATTGTTCTTTTAGATACCAAAATCGAAATTACCGTATCAAAATTTAAAATACCATACCGTACCGTACCATGCCCACCCTTAGTTGATGATATAGACGTTGGTGCTGCTAAAAATGATTTCTCAGAAGAAGAAGTAGAGGGTTCTGATTACTCTACTGAGGATAGTGTTGATTGAGAAGGAGAATTAGTTGGAGATGATGATGATCAAGAGTATGGTAGTGGTGTACATAAAGAGGTTAGGGAGTTGAGAGCTGAAAAGAGGAAGTTTCAAAGGAGGAAAAGATATGAGAGAGTACCAATTGACAATGCATAGGTACCAGTAGGTGAAGTAGGACCAGATCTAGGATTTGATGACACTGAAACAGGTAAAGCAAGTCATGAAGGAAGGCTGGGAGGTGATGAGCCTTACTTTGCAAGTTCTGATGAGGGGAGTTTTGAGTTAGATAAAGATGATTGTTGTGGTGATGAAGAACATGATGTGCTTGCATCTGGTAGGGCAAGATATGTTAAGTTGTTAAGGAAAAAAAAGAACAATAGTCCAGAAAATCATTCATGACCCAATTGCAAATGAAGTTGTTTGGTAGTTAGGTATAGTGTTTAAAGATGTGAATAAATTTAGAAGAGTTGTGACTAAATATGCAGTAAGAAAGAGTGTTCTTGTGGAGAAGTGGGTGAATGAACCAAAAAAGGTTAGAGTTAGATGCAAAAATGATTGTCCATGACTTTTGTATGCAGGTCTTGACAACACAACAAATGAATTCATCATAAAAACTTACATTCCAAAATATACTTGCAACAAGACAACCAGAAATTATTTGTGCAATGTAAAATTTTGAGTTGAAACCTTCAGAGAAAGAATAATTGAGCAGCCAAATATAAGGGTATTCAATGTGCAAGAGTTGATTAGAAAAAAATTCAAACTGTATGTTGGTAAGACTATTGTGAGAAGAGCAAGAGCTAAAGTATTAAAAGATATCATGGGTGATCATGCTGTGGAATTTGAAAGAATTCTTGACTATAATGATGAACTGTTGAGGATAAATCCAGGGACAAGTTGTGTTGTTAAACTTAATGAGGCTAATGAAGAAGGTAAACCAAAATTTCGGAGTTTCTACACTTGTTTTGATGCTTTGAAGAAGGCATGGGTACATTGTAGGAAGTGTATAGGTTTAGACAGTTGTTTTCTTAAAGGTGTTTGTAAAGGGCAATTGTTAGTTGTTGTTGGAAAAGATAGAAATAACCAGATGCTGTCGGTTGCTTGGACAGTAGTTGAAAAGGAAAACACAAATACATGGATTTAGTTTGTTAGGTGCATAAGGGATGACCTGGGACTTGGAGAAGGAGAAGGTATCACATTGATTACAGATATGCAAAAGGTATGTATACTGTATTATGCGTAATTTTTTTTCTAGGTTATCCAAGTAAATGTAATTATGTACTAATTTTACCTTGTTTTATTGCATGTTTTGTATTGTAGGGACTGTTTACAATAATTGAATAGGTATTACCTCA
Organism: Capsicum annuum; assembly: GCF_002878395.1. Lineage (NCBI taxonomy): Eukaryota > Viridiplantae > Streptophyta > Magnoliopsida > Solanales > Solanaceae > Capsicum > Capsicum annuum. The sequence continues at coordinate 164,284,411 of NC_061118.1, forward strand.
ATCTGAGCATAGAAGATGTGCAAGGCACATCTTAGCTAATTGGACTAAGGAATAGAGAGGTCTTCAAAGAAGACAACAATTTTGGAGGATAGCCAAAAGTACATTTGAGTCTCAATTAAGGAAAAACATACAGAAGATGAAGTTGTTTGGTCCTGCAAAAATGATGGATGACTTAATGTACTTCAACATTAATTACCAGTGCAAGCTTTACTTTAACACTGAAGTGAAATGTGATTTTGTGGATAACAACATGTCAGAGTATTTTAATGCATGGATCTTACTAGCTAGGCACAAGACCATCATTAACATGCTTGAAGAAATCAGAGTAAAGATGATGACAAGAATAGGCACTTTAAGGGAGTTTTCAAGTACTTGGAAGTCCAATTACTCTCCAATATGTTTGAAGGTTTTAGAGGAAAACATCAACAGGTCTATGGATTGTACCATTCAGTTTACTGAAGTTGCTGGTTTTGAAGTGAAAGAAGAGCTTTGTCACCACAAAGTTGATATTGTCAAAAGGACTTGTAGTTGTAGGGTGTGGCAGTTAAAGGGCATACTATGTGCACATCGCGTGGCTGCAATATTGTTCAAAAAGTACCTCTGTATGAACATATAGACAGTTGCTACAGTAAGGAAACATATTTGTAGACTTATGCCAATGTTCTTGAACCACTTACAAACATGAAAATGTGGCCAGTTTCTTCAAACATTATTGTTACACCACCTGAAATCACAACCATGCCTGGCAGGCTACCTAAGATTAGGAAAAAGAAAGTTGGAGAAACAAAGAAGTCAGAAAAATTGCCTAGAATCGGACTAGAAATGCCATATAGTGTGTGTCATGTTAGAGGCCACAACAAAAGGGGGTGTCCTCACAGAGCACCATCAGCAGAACCAACTGCACCATCAGTAGCAACAACTATTGGTTTAGACAGGGAAAGAGGCAGATCAAAGGCAATTTTTTCACTTGAATTCATTATGTTATAACAGTATTCTAATTGTTAACATTCTTTTTTAATATGTAGAAAACTCCAACAGAAGCAACTAATGCTGCTCCTCAAGGAAAAAAAGATGGTTCAGACAGGGAAAGAGGCAGATCAAAGGTAATTTTATCACATGAATTCATTATGTTATAATAGTAGTCTAATTGTTAACATTGTTTTTTTATATGTAGAAAACTCCACCAGAAGCACCTAATGCTGCTCCTCAAGGAAAAAGTAATGATTCAGGCAGGGGAAGAGGCAGATCAAAGGTATATTATGCTTGAATTTTGTTCTAATTTGCTCAATTCATAATATTTCTTTTATATTTATAGAAAACTTCATCAGAAGCCATTATGAACCTTTACACCAAAAAAAGAAAGAAGGAGACCCAAAAGAACAATTTTAGTAGGTACTACTGCAACTCCTCTACCTACAGCACCTCTAATACCTACTTTTCCAGCATCCTCTTCTGCACTTCCTGATTTTTGTGCATCATCTTCAATAGCTGGAACAATAAAAAGAGGAATGGGTAGTGATAGGGTAAACAGAGCTTCATTCAAAAGGCAAAGAGCAGTAGGAATGGGTATGTTTCAAGCGGAAAATAGATTTAAAGTCTTGAATGTAAGTCTCTCACTTTGTTATATCATGTGTAAATTATGAGTCATTGATATATGTTGATTTTTAAACTTTTTTATCCTTCCTTGTAGCCTGGCATGCCTAGTAGTAAGATATATTGTATTGATCAAGCAAAGGTGGCAAGATCAGCTGATATGACTGGTGGCATTGGTTATACACCAAGTAGTACCAGTAAATTAAAATGGAATGATAAATCAACAATCTCAACAAAAAAACTACAGGAACTTAAAGAGAATAGAAGAAAGTGGAAAGTAGTTCAAACCATTCAAGTCATACCGCTTCTTCACAGTCCAAGATGTCATGAAAATTGTAGTGATGTTGATGTATTTTAAGCACTGTTTTAAGTTAGTTCAGTTGACATGAAAATAATTTTATTTTAGTGTTGGAAAATAATTTAAGCATTGTATTTTGTTGATGAAAGTTGCCTAATGATTAGGCATTATGAATGTGAATTTATTTTGGTATGAATGATGATATGTGAAGTTGGAATATTTTATTGATGAATGTTGTCATTAGGCATTATTGTTGTGTTGTTTAAATGGTGGTGATGTTGCTATAATGTCAACACAACATTATCATTACACGATCTAAGTGTAAACAATAACATAGCATTAGCACAGTGCTTTGCCTAAACAACATTATCATTATATGATTTTATACGTATAAACAATAACATGACAGCAACACAAGACATAACTTTGCAAGTGTAAACAATAACATTGCAACAACACAAGACACAACAACTGTAAATAATAACATAGCAACAATACAGGACACAATTTTGTAAGTGTAAACAACAACATAGCAGCGACACAAACCACTATTTTGCAAGTGCAAACAATAATAATGCAGCAACACAACAAATATCTGAAGTACGACTAGGCAAAAGCAAACATATGAAGCACGACAAGGCAAAAGACACCATAACATAACATAATCTGATATATTTAGAGAGAGGTATACAAAATTTACACCATAGTAAACCAGATCTAGCAACTACTTTAAGTTCATTTGTTGCTGATGAACATAGTAGCAACAAAAATCAAATTACATAAAAATATCTTCTTATTGAACCTACACCATCTCCATCTTTCATTGAGCCTCTTCTCCTACGTCAAGTTATCAATTTGGAGTTGTTTAAGCCATAAGTCTTCTTCCAACTCATTGATTTTGTTCACCAATCTTGAAATGATAAAATTTGATCTTGGATCCACTTTTTCTTTGTCCCTCCATATAAAAAAATTACATTTTTTAGACTGAAATTTTTTGTAGAAATCAATATATTATTATAATTTGAATATAAAGTGACAAGCAAAATACATACACCATAGTAAGGGCAAGACCAAAATCTTCTTCCCGGATTTTACTTCGGCCATAAAGCTTGCAAGTCAAGCAAAATACCATGTTTGCATCTCACAACAACATTGAGCATTGGGTCTGATTCATCCATACAAAACTTATTCAATTTTGAATTCGTCATTTCATGAATTCCGATAAAATCGATCATCAAATTACAAACCCTAAATTAAGACTTGAACCAAATTACAAAATAAAACTCCAAGAATTCAAGTAGAAATTGAGATTAAAACCTAAAACGTAGGTTAAAGAAATAAAAAACATAAAAAATGGAGGAAGATGAAGGGAGATGGTGGACAAGGAGATGAGTCATATAAAGAAGAGGAAGATGACCGTTGGAAGAGAGAGTCATTTTTCATGATTTATTTCATCAAAAAATCAATTAACGACGTGTATTATACACGTGGAAGGCTAAACTCTTAATTTTGGAGTTGTTGGGACTAAACCAACGCGCCTAGATGGGGTGTTCTCACCTTCCTTGCCAGCTCAACATTTAGGGGTAATAAATACATGAAAAAATAGATCAAGGGTGATAGGACTCCTGTGAAGATTAAGTGTAGTTGAGATTTGGGGCAAAGGTTGAAGGATCTTTTGGTCATTTTTTCTATTAAAACTATAAAAGCTATTTAAACATGCATAAAAAATTGGAACAAAAATTAGAATTATTTTTCTCTACTAAAATTATAAAAGCTATTTAAACATGCATAAAAAATTGGAACAAAAATTAGAACTATTTTTTTGTCCCATAAAAAGAAAAACATAAGATATTTGCACTACTCCCATAAAAGTGGGTCCATCATGTGGAAAGATTAAATTGGATACAATTGGTATTAAGAGAAAGTTTGGGTATTGTTTTGCCGTTAGACATGCATGTTCCTTTTTTTTAAACTGTAGCACAATCCAATAATGCATAAGATTTTGTTTAAATTAATAATAATGCCCTTGAATTAATTTTTTTTTAACAACAAACACACATGTTGAAGTGTCTCTTCTTATATATGTAAAAACTATATCCGGATAATATTCATGTACTTGTCTAGATCTCTAGTATCAACGTTGATTTAGTTTTGTTTTTTTAACTCAACATATACTCATGAAAGAAAACATTTGTATGCACCGTTTTTAAACATTTTTTTTCAAAGTCACATTATATTACAAGAATTTGATACTTTGTATGTTATTGATTTTTATCGAATAAATTGAACTTTATTTTATCAAAGAAAATGACTCAATTTCAATTAAAAAATTATGGTGAGTGATTAGCAAATTGAAAAGAAGAATACATTGTCCATGAACGAAAAGTTAGAAAGTACTAATGTAATATTTTTACAACAATACAAAAACTCTCTTTTTTACGGTTGCCTTGTACATATGATAGATATGTTATTATTTATTCTGGGAGAGGAAGTAATTTAAATAAATGAGATGTTAATAATTTATTAGTAATATATTATCTTGGATATTATTATAAAAAAATTATTTAGAAATATAAAGATTTTAATAGTTTAATGAAAGATTTAAGATATTTCTACAGTTTAAGAGGGAAGAAAACATTTCTTACATTCTTATATTATGATAATTTTGCTCTTTTTTCTCTAGAACTTCAATACTTTAAGTAAATAAAATTACAAATTTTCTCCTATATAATAAGTGAGAATGAAGTAGTTGAAGTAGGCTGCTCGTGGTCTACATGTTTGTTTCAACTGCTTCAATCGTGATTTTATTATATTATTCCTAATTAATTATTATAAGTCATTGTGTATTAGAAAATTAACAATATTTAATTAAAAAAATAAAATAAATATTTATGACATGACTACTTCAGCTGTTTCAATCGTGATTTTACTATATCACGCATAATTAATTATTATAAATCATTTAAGTATTAAAAAATTAATAATATTTAATTTTAAAAGGTAAAATAGACATAAAATAATAAATTAACTCTTGATATTTTAAATCAATTTGATGTCTTATATGGGACCACTTAATTTTTTTTCACAAGTATTTTTAATAATTTTACTATGTCACATCACTTCAAGTTAGTAGAATAGAAGAAAAAATATTATAAATCACAACAATTAAAAATTTAACTTATTTTGAAAAATATAATTGACTATCAATGACATTAAAGATTGGACAAAGAGAGTAACATATATTATTTGAAAATTACATAAAAAGTATTATCAATAGTCAACAACTTAAAATATCTAAAACATATTAAAAATATGATTAATTATCTAAATTCTATAAAAAGTATTATCAATAGTCAACAATTTAAAATATCTAAAATATATTAAAAATATAATTAATTATCTAAATTCTATATCTAGTACTATTAAAAAGGCCCCAACGGGTTAGGGTCAACGATTTTGCTAGCCTTACTTTTTGTCTTGGATACCCGTTTTATCAGTGTTAATCCTTCTGTTACTTTAAGTCTTTAAGAAACGGAAAGAGGTCAAACAAAGATTAAGGAATATTACAATTAGTTATCTAGTTACTTGAATTTACTTGAAATAGTGATACTTTAAAAATTATTACGATTACGTGGTACTTTTTAAAATACAGTAGTCTACGTGTAGAGATTGAGGTGATTTCTGATGATGACAAGTATATTCTTAAAATAAATATAGTAAAAATAAGTGGCATGGATATGATGCATGTTCTTGCACACGAAATAATATAATATATTTCACAATATATTGAAGGTAAGTGTAGCTAGGTCGTTCATACCATTACTTCATTATGAAGTAGAGAAACTGTTTCATAGACCCCCGGCTTAGAACAAAAATAGTACTCCATATAAAGAACATCATAAAACAAAAACAAATAACAAAATGAATTAAAACCCAGTAAATAACAAGACATCCCACCAAATAATACTGTAAACTATCTACCCGAAATTCTAGCAATAAAACAAGAAGGAATTTTTTGTACTCCCTCATGCTTAAACTAATAGTGAGGTAGAATATTTTGTTCGGCTATGCTTTCGTATCACAACCTGGTTCTAGTAAACTACATCTTTGATAGATTATTAATATGTTTTGACTCTGTTTTTTCAGAACAGTTCAATAAATTAAAGAGGAATATGAAAACAGAAAAGAAAAATGATATTGTTTTGATAAATAAATAATAAATCTTAAGAATCAACAAATTTACCATAAAAATGCAGTATGTTACTTAACCATATATAGATAAGTATTGTTAGTAAGTATATATGCTTAGACACATTTCTTACTTTTATTTATTTAATTATTAACTTTGTGTAAATATTAAGTGAATATATATTTTTGTCGTTTATTTTTATGTGATTTATGTCAATTCTTGGCTCCAAATGATTCGATACAATACGGTTGTCGTCATTCATAAAACAATTGCATTACTGAGAATTATGTTGCTACTTAATTTATAAGAATATAAATTATGGTAGAACGTTTATGTTGACAATTAGACAAAGATATAACTGACCTACTAGCCATAATCGATTGATAGTACTTCAATAAAAGTAACTGATTGTGGTTATAGCAGTGAGCTTTATGCATAGCCATGGTAAAAAATATTTGGCTTAATACATCACACAACTCCTTAAATTTATCAGGACATTTGATTTAAACAGTCAAATTAAGTCATGTTTTAATTAAATACTTCAACTCTTAATAAAGTGTTGCAATTAGATATTTTCAGTCTAAATTTTGAAAATATTTACCAATCCACTCACTTTGAAAGTTGTAGTAGCACATAGCTCTTTAAAATGTTATAATTATAATGAAAAATGACGACAAAGTACGTAATTTGTCATAGCTAATTAAATTATGCTTGAAAAATATTTATTTATATACCGTACAGTGATATGCAATGAATTTTTTTTATAAGCCTTTACGTATGTTTTACAGTTTACACCTTAAACTCACCGATCCTCCACACTTATAAAGACATGCATATGCATCTTCCACTCTACCAACAATACTTTCTACCTATATAATTATATATCCCAAAGTTTCTGATCATTTCAATATATTCACTAGTCAGCCTAAAAAATTAATAAAAAGATGAGAACCAAATCCAAGAAGAAAGTGGTGGTATTTATTCTTGCACCTTTTAGGTTTCTGGGTAAAGCAGCTACAGAATTCTTTAAGAATAATATGATTAATAGTGCTGCTCAAAGCTTTATGATAATTCCTCTTCAAATCCCTCAGCTGTCCAGCAAATTTAGCAGTAACGTTGAAGATTATTCGATGCGTCACATTCAACCAGTTAATTCCATGCAAGAATTTTGAGGTTAATTTTCCAAATAATACTTCGCTAGAAATGCTTTGTTATTTCAATAAAATGGACATGGACCTTGGTAACAAGTTTTGTTTGTCCAAGTTTCATATACATATATATGTATGTTCATTTTCGTTTTTTTTTTTTTTTTTTTTAAAATTACAAACGTGATGATTTAATTTGCAAAGTATAGGACAAAGATGAGTGAAAACATTGATCCCATGAATATTGTCTTGGGCGATGATTTTTGAATGTTGATTTGAAATTGTAATTGTCAAGCATGCATAAGAATTGATGTGATCTAAAATAATTTTGTTATTGCAAAACTACGTACAAAAGTAGTTAAAAGAAGTCACTAGGTGAACTTCATCTGTGTTTAGTAAATTTTTGTTACTTAAATAAAAAAAAAAAAAAAAAAAAAAAGACATTGTGTTTGGTTTTGAAGAACATTTTGTTGCTCACGTGCACTACGAGTTGTTATGTTTTTTTAAAATAATGCAGGGATGAGATATCGGATGAAAATCAATATACAACAAGGCTTAAAATTGACCTTGTAATATACGAGTATTTTATTTCATTTAAATGATAATACCAATATAATATCGCTTAAGATCCTTGTATTACTATCGAAATACGACAAATAGTTATTATGATTTAAATAGGAGATGTTTTCGTCATCAGTGCTTAAGAAAATGGTACGAGGAAATGTCTATTTGAGCACACGGAAAAAATTACTTGTGTGATACGTGTTGGGTTCGAAATCGAGAAAGCATCATGCGAAAACTTAAGTTTGTAAATTATAAATGCGATAATTCAGACAAAAAAAAAATACTAAAAACATGATTATTATATAATTTCACCAATTGACCTACATATGAAAACCTAATATAAAAGAAAACATAAAACTATTAGAGAGAGATTTTCTCCCCCTAAACAAGACTCTTAAGTGATTACATTGGGGATGTTATTGTGTTGTTAAATGAGAGGGATATTCTATCTATAGAGTTTCAAAACTTTTACTCCGAGATAGAGTTAGCCAAATATGAAAAGGATTTTAAAGTCCTAGCAAATCTCCTCTTTTTTGGCTTGATTTTCTTCACTTAATCCGTCTTCTTCACATACATAATTTTTATTCTTCACATAATCTTCATCACTATTATTTGTCATGGTTAATTTAAAATATCATAATTTAAAATGAGTTTCAAATTGATATTTTAATTTTCTTTAAAAATGGAGCTGAAAGAATGTTGAAAATATAACTTGAAGACCTCTCTTCTCATACAATAGCACCATATCATCCACAATGCAGTCCTTTAAGAGTTTTGTTTAGAGAGAGATTTTATCTCTCATTAGCTTTTATAATTTTTAATATTAGATTTTTTTATATAGGTCAATTGGTCAAATCATAAATAATATTATGCTTTTTAGTTTAGTTTAGCGTCATCTGAATTATCACTTCTATGATTTGCAAATTATAAGCTTCCGCATGACATCTCGATTTTGAACCCAACAAGTTATCCAATGATTTGGTGAAATGAGATTAAAGACAAGTTCAAAACGGTTTCAAATCAAGATACAACCAATTTGATGATTACGAAGATTTTTATCCAACTACATCTGGAGAAAAAATATCACTCATATTTTTTACATTCCAGCTGCTGCATCTTTAAAAATAAAACTAAAATTAATTTTTAACCCATTTTTAATCATGATATTTTAAATCTTATTTCTAACCATGACAAGCAACAGTAATGCAGATTATGTGAAAAATGAAGATCATGCATGTGAAGAAGGCAGATCAAGTGAAGAAAATCAAATCAAAATCGAACAAATCTTTCTTTTTTTTGGTTTGATTTCTTCACTTGATTCGCCTCTTTCACATGCATGATCTTCATTCTTCACACAATCTTCATCATTGTTGTTTGTCATGATTAAAAAAAATAATTAAAATATCATAATTAAAAATGAGTTAAAAAGTAATATTAAAAGTAATATTTTATTTTTATTTTTTAAGATGCAGCTGCAGAAATATTGAAAATATAACTAACACTTTTTCTCCACATGTAGCTAGATAAAAATCTTCTTTATCCTCAAATTGGTTGCATATTGATCTAAAATCTATTTGAACTTGTCCTTAATCTCGTTTCACCAAATCATTGCATCTTTAAACCGTAAGCTTTGATACCACTTGCTTGGTTCGAAATCGATGGCGTCATGCAAAAACTTATAGATTGCAAATTATAGAGACGACAATTTAGATGACACAAAACTAAACAAAAAAAATATAATATTATTTATGATTTGACCAATTGGGCTACATATAAAACCGAATATAAAAAAGTATAACAACTAATGGGAGACAAAATCTTCCCCAGACAATCTCTTAAAGACTGAATGATATGGTGTTATGATATGAGAAGAGGGGTGTTCAATTTATAGAGTTTCAAAACTTTTCCTTCAACACAGAGGTTAGCCAAATATGAAAAAAAATTATATTTTTCTTTAAATAAAAGTAAAAGTTATTATGGTATTACTTTTATTTTCTTTCTAAGAAAAGTAATACTTAAATTTGGTAAAAAAATCAGAACAAACTACTAACAATACCAACAAAGAATAGACATAGGAAAAGAAAAAAAGAAAAAATATAAAGAAACTTTTCATAAACAAAAATTTAGGAAAAATCGACAAATTGTGAATCAGAAAAACTAAACGATCATTTTTATTTGACTTAACTATTTAGAAAACTAGATTGATTAATTTAGTTTATTTCTAAGGAAAAATAGAACCAAAGTGAATTACGGGCATCCCCAATCAAAATTGACTTATTCCAATTACACCAGTTATTCTCTCAATTTTAATTTGTTTATCTAATTTTAACTTGACAAGAAAATAAAAAATATTAAAATAACTTTTAAATCTCGTGTACTAAACTAAAAATATATAAAATATATTAAAATATTATTTAATTTTGAGTTATTAAATATATCGTGCAGAAAGTTAAAACTTTAAAAAATTACCAAAAGAGAACTGAGAGAAGTATGATTTTATTCTTTTTCAAAAGAGAAAAAAATTAAAGAGAAACGTAAGAAAAATAAATTAAAATAAAGAAAGTATTGGTTTTGTGCAGACATAAAAGTAATCTTTTTACAGCAAAAGACTGAATCTGAAATTAATACAGGAAAAATGAATGCGTAAAAAGGAATTAAAATAAAAAATAAATTAAATTAAACTAGGATGTAGCACTGTTCATGCTCGAATTGTAACTAATAATTTGAATAGAGAAAAAAAATATTAGTTTATCGACATTGAGTTATTAATCTAGTGCTTTTAATTTGTTTTTTTTTTTACAACCAACATACTATTTATATTAAGTCATCGTAAGTTTTAGAGCGTTAAAGGATGCTATATCATCACTAGGAAAATTAGCAAATCAAACAATGTTTTATAATAATGAAGTAGAGAACTTAGCTAAACTATCTGCTATTTTGTTTCAAGATCTAAGGATATGCACTACGTCTACATCTTCAAAGAAATGCATCAACTTCCAGATATCCTCACATGTTGTTTCTATATCCCAAGATGCAACACTTCTTTTTAGTATCATATCTACCATGTTCTTTGCATCCGACAATACTTGCACTCTCGTCCATCTATTTTTCGTTGCTTTTTCCAGCGCTTCATGAATTGCTAGTGCTTCAGCAGTGATGACCTTCCCAACAAATTGAATAAGGACACCAAAGGCTTGAAGCAATTTACCGTAGCTATCCATCGCTGCCACTCCAATACTTGTCATCTTCCTCTCTTTGTGTAAGCTAGCATCTGCAAATAGAATAACACCATCTTGTACAAGAGTAATTTTCTTACAATTAGAATATTCAGTTATACATGGAGTAGAATGATTAGTAAGCAAGTTATCTTCATATTCATGGTAGTCAAAAGAGTGCTTTGTTTCCTATTTCATTAGGTTCATAGTTTTCTCCATTGAAGATTAAAGCGTTTTTGGCTTTCCAGATTTGCCACATAACAGAGACACTTAACTTAGTTAGCTCAATAGAATTAGAAATTGATTAGCATTATTAACATTATCATTCCACCATCTAGCAAAATTCATAGTGTCTTCTACGTCAGGCAAATTTTATAGGACATATTTTTCAAACTAGTTGAGCTTTAGGATATCTAAACAACATATGCTCAATTGTTTCACTTTCCAAACCGCATCCTTTACAGACATCGCAATTATGTTTTAACCTTTTTGAAATAATATGGTTAACAGGAAGCTCATTTATAATGCATTTTCGAATAAAATGTTTATATTTATTTTTAATATTCATAGACCATAGAAAATCTCAGAACCTTTTTGGAAAGGAATGATAGCTAGATTAAGGTCTTTCCAAACTAGCTTGTTGACATTTAACCATATCTCTATTTAAATGATAATCCAATTTTACCTCATACTTACCCGATTTAGTATGATGCCACATGATCCTATCCGTTATTTCAATAGTAGAGATTGGGATAGAGACTATAACTTGTACATGAGCTGAGCAAAACAAAAGTTGGAGCTCTTGCATTTTTCAAGTATAAGTATTTTGGTCTATAAGATCCTTCACTTTTAGATTCATATTCACCTGACTCGGATAAAAGCAAGGTTTAAAGCCACTAAATTTTGGTATCCAAGGGTCTGTACAAACGTTAATATGTTCCCCCGAACCTATTCTCCATCTAATTCCATTTTGTAGGAGGTCTCTTCCCCATATAATAAATACTTTTCCATATCCAAGAATTAGTAGATGAGCAAGTGGCCTTGAGGAAAGATGTATTTTGAAAATATTTACTTTTAAGAATTCTAGCTAGAAGAGACTCTTCTTGGGTCAAAATACTCCAAGCTAATTTAGCTAATAACGCTTGATTAAAGGAGATTAACTCTCTAAATCCTATGCCCCCTTTAGATTTTGCTAAACAAAGGTTTCCCAATTCTCAAAGTGCATTTTTCGCCTATTATCATAATGTCCCCACTAGAAATTTGAGAAAATAATAGTAATTTTCGTACATAAAGTATTTGGGAATTGAAAACAGGATAAAGCATACGAAGGAATAGCAAATAAGACAGATTTAAGCATCACTTCTTTTCCCGCAAGACTTAAAAAATTATTTTTTTCACCCTTTTATTTTCGCTTTCACCCTATCTTTTATGAACTCTAATTTTTTTTTTTTTTCGATTTTTTCAACTACTGTAGGTAACCCAAGATATATCCCTAAATCATTTTATGAAGTTGTTCTAACTCTCTAATAATCTCATCCATCTCTACATCAAAAGTATTTTTACTAAAGAAGACCAACGATTTTTCAAAATTCACTTTTTGATCAGAACATTCTTCATAAATGCTTAAAGTTTCAAAAAATTTTGACGCATTTTGGGGGTTTGCATTGCAAAAGACAAAGGAATCATCTGCAAAAAATAAATGGTTAACGATAGGCCTCCCTTTAACTAGACTTAACCCCTGAATATCTCCTTTCAACTTTGCTTGATTTAGAAGTTTAGAGAGGCCTTCAACACATAATAAGAAGAGGTATGGAGAAAGAGGATTCCCTTGCCTTAGACCCCTAGTAGGTCTAACTTCCCCAGTTATATCTCCATTAATGTTAAATTTATAAGTTGTGGTGGTAATACATTGCAAATTCATTTGACAAAGGTTTCATGAAATCCCATTTTAAGAAGTAATTTATTTTATGCACATAATTCCATTTCACTTGATCATAAGCTTTGGCCATGTCTAGTTTTAGAGCCATATACTTTAGGTTTCCTTGTCTTTTATTTTTCATAAGGTGGATGAATTCATGCGCAAGCACAACACTGTCAATTATCTGTCTTTTATCTATGAAAACAGATTGGTTCGGAGATATAATATTGGACAGATTAGTTTTGAGCCTTGTGACTATGATTTTAGCGATAATTTTATATACTGTAGAATATAAACTTATGGGTCTGAATTGGCTAATATTACTAGGATCTTTAACCTTAGGAATCAACGTTATAAGGGTCTGATTCCAAGAAGGTAGTAAGTATCCTAAGCGAAAAAAAAACTAGTTACAGCTTCACATATATCATTAGACAAAATTTTTCAATATTTTTGAAAGAAAAAAGGGGTCACGCCATCTATTCCCGGAACATTTAAGGGGTGCATATCAAAATTAGCAATTTTTATTTCATAATATATGACCTCTCTAATGAGCATATCATTAACGAAATTGTCTACTAACACAGGGATTAAATTCAAGATAGGATCCAAGTTAGTAGGTTTACTTTCGACTCTGGATAGTTTTCATATGAAAGAACGAGGTATTTTTATTGTCTTCTTGTAACCATAATGCACTGGATTTTTGTTTTCAATAGATTTCTTCATACTTATACGCTTGACCTAATTCTTTTCGGAGCAACTTTAACATATTGAGATCAAAATTACTAGGATTACTCTTAAGCTCGTTGATTCTATCTTTAATGCCTTGAATTTTCTTCCTCGAATTTCTCTTTCCCTCTTGAACAAAGCTACTGAAGTGTTTCTATAGTTTTTTATTTTGAAGCTAACTTTTAAATATTTACTCCCTCCCACATGTTTATTCCAAAATTGCATAAAAGTGTCGTTCACTTCTTCTTTTTCGCTCCAACGTATATCAAAATAAAACTTCTTTTTATTTCCTAAACCCGGCCTCTGTATTTAGAAGTAAAACACTATGATCAGAGGCTTCTGTTTCTAGGTGATGGATATTAGCAAGGTTGAATTCTAGTCTCCATTCCGAGGAATTAATAACTCTATCGAGCCTCTCTTGGATAACGCCATCATTTTTTCTAAAGCACCACCACATTCCAGGTTTTCCTTTGAATCCTAAGTCTATAGCTCTTATATCCCATAAAAAGTTCTTAAAATCTCTAAAATACTGTCATCTCTAATTCTGCCTCTTACCTTTTCAGAGTGGTCAATAATATCATTGAAATCTCCTGCCATTACCCAACGTGTACTCCCATTACTCGATTTTCAAACAAGTTCTTGTAATTGATTTCTACGAAGAATCTTATCAGTACTTAAGTAAATGAAAATATACCAATATTGACAGTCCGCTGCCAAGTCACGTATGTATGTTTCAATATAAAAAGAATTTGAGTGAGACTGAAGTACCTGAATATCGTCATTCCATAGTAAGCAAAAAACCTTCAGATAGTCCAATCGGATCCACAGTAAAAATGTTCGTCATAGTAAGCTATTTTTGAACTCGTACTAGCACCTTTTCTTGATTCTTTGTTTCACTTAAGAATATCATGTTCAGGGAATGAAAACGTGATGTTTCCTTCAGAATGGGAATTGTCAAGGCGCCCCCTAATCCTCGACAATTCCACACCAATGTCTTCATTTAGGTGAGGAAAGCCATTTAGGGCTGGCTTCCCGATCCGCCTGGATTTTCTATTTTTTGTCTTCGCTATAATTAATTTGACTTTCCTCTCCTTTGTATTTCTCCCCGATTTTGTGTGCACACCTCAGTAACCATAACATCCATTAAATTAACATATTAGTTCTAGCTAATTTTTTCTAGTTTTCCTACTGTTTGCTTCTTTTTTATATGATTTATTTTGCTTAGAAAAATCTGGTCCAGCACCTTGGAAAATTTCTATTTCTTTAGCTATTTTTACATCATATTTTGTCTTACCGCTATTTTTGGGGATAGAAAATACCTGTTTGGTCGCACTTTCCACCTCGGACAGCTTGTAGTTCTGTCCTTGTACAACTGCGTTCTTTGATTTCATTGGATAAATATCTTGATCCTGCTCCATTTGTGTAGCCATATCAATGTTTATTGGACGGTTTTCAGCCCCGCAACGTTCTCATTGGTCGGCTGTAATTTTTTTGCTTGTTTTGGATCTGCCGCCACCATATTGTTGTAGTATCTATCGATATCATCTTGTTCAAAGGTATCGCCCAACCCCATTTTCTATAGAATATAGTATTCTTTTGCTTCCCTGCCTCCTATATTACCTGCAAAGTCGGATTTATTTGATACAGTCATCTTCTGTGAGTCTCCCGACACCAAGGCATCCATCTGCATATTCATTTGATGCATAGCCATTGTATTTCCCTCCTTAATTTTCTCATTATTACCACATTCTTGAGACAATCTTTTCCCAACGTTCTTTACCTCCTGTTCAACGGAATGGTCTTCCTCAATAGGGCTCTCGTTCTTCTGATTCTTAAAGAAATCATGTGGCCCAGTATAATGTTGTGTTTCCAATCCATCTCCATGATGCATTAATTCATTTGAGCCAGTACCTTCAACACGGTCCATTATTTTTTTTCCTTTACCATTCACGGCTACAGAAAGTTGTATGTTTGTATTACCTTGACGCCTTGAAATTTCGCCATTCCACCCATGATTTTCTTCTCTATCCCAAGCACCAAACTGCTCTTTCTTAATATTGCCTGTGCGCTCATCTTCCTCGCAAAGAACCAGGATCTTTCTGTATGTCCTAGTATTCTACAATAATAATAGACATATGACATATTTTCATATCGAATTTCGACCTATTTGTCCTCCGATCCCATTTTAATCAAGTTTTCATGAGGTAGAGGTTTGTTGATACTCATTAGAACCTTCAGACGTATGTATCACCCATCCCAACTTTCAAATTTTGGAATAGCAACATCAGCCGTCCCTCCTAAAGCATGTCCAATTTTACTACCTACTTCATAGGATATCCAATGTAGTGGCATGTTCCAAACTTGAATCCATAATTTACATATGTTAAAGACATGGGAATTAACATTCAGTTCTGGTTTCCATTGTTGAATATTGAGCAGATACTTATCGTAAAGACATGGCGTCCCGTATAACACCTTTCTCATGTCTTCTTTGTGTCGAAACACAAATACGAGTTCTTGCCAACCATTAAGACTTTCGGTTCAATTGGGACACCCCAAACCTAATTCATTGTGTTCCTCACCCCGACCACACTAACTTGTTTATCCGCAATCACCTTCCCGAGCAGACTAACTTCACAATGTTCCATGCTAGTCATAATATCTTGAACTTCGATTTCAATAGAGTTTTTTCCTCCTCTATTAGGATAACTGTCGAAGTCTATCCGCAATATCGTTGGCCATTAGACTTGACTATGTACGTCGAATTTTATCCTAGTAGTTGCTGTAGGCTAGGTGGATTTTGTTTGAGAAAGTAGAAGAAAACAGAGAAAACAACATAAAGAGCTGTAACAACCTCTCTTGGATAACGCCATCTTTTTCTCTAAAGCACCACCACGTCCAAGGTTTTCCTTTGAATCCTAAGTCTATAGCTCCTATATCCCATAAAAAGTTCTTAAAATCTCTAAAAGACGCGTTATTTCTAGTTCTGCCTCCTACCTTTTCAGAGTGGTCAATAATATCATTGAAATCTCCTGCCATTACCCAATGTGTACCCTAGTTACTCGATTTTCCAAATAAGTTCTTATAATTGATTTCTACAAAGAATCTTATCAGTATTTCAGTAAACGAAAATATACCAATATTGACAGTCCGCTACCAAGTGACGTATGTATATTTCAATATAAAAAGAAGTTGAGTGAGACTAACATACCTGAATATCGTCGTTCCATGGTAAGCACAAACCTCCAGATAGTCCAATCGGATCCACAGTAATGATGTTCGTCATAGTAAGCTGCTTTTGAACTCGTACTAGCACATTTTCTTGATTCTTTGTTTCACTTAGGAATATCATGCTCGGGAAATGGAAGCGCGATGTTTCCTTCAGAAAGAGAATGATTTATTTGGTTTGACTTAATTATTTCTAAATGACTTTCAATGACATTTTAAAGTGAAATTAATGATTAAATCTATACACGAATCGATAACAAATAATAAGTGATAAATTATTGATTGATACATTCGATATCTTAAAGATCCTATAATAGTTAGACACGTCTATCAACTAATAATCGGTATAGCGAACCAATGAACTTTAAAACCAAACTGACTCGACCAATGCAATCATACTAGTATTATTAGACTAAAAAAAAAGTCACTTAAAAGAATGTAAAAAATACATAAATCCTATTTTTTTTTAAATTACTAAAAATTCGTGATTTAATCCACACGTATAAATCACATTCTTTCGAATAGATAACTTAGTTTTACTCTAATACAGCATATACTTTCAGATATATCGCTTAATTTTATACGTATTTATCACACTTCACATGCATACATCACATTTTTTCGAATTTATCACTTAGTTTTTATACAAATATATTACATTTTTTCGAATATGTTACTTAATTTTAAATGAATATATCATATTCTTCGGTGATGTAGCCAAGGTTTTTAATAAAAATTAAAAATTTATGTACTATTTAAAAGGATTGTAACTTTAAGTATTAATTATAATAAAATAAAATATTGAGCGGATTGAAACCAACCAACTAACCCATAAAATTTTGGGCGGGTTGGGAGCAGAATCAGATACTCCCACATCCATTTATTCACCCAAATTTACATTTTCTCGGAAAATTCATCCAAAACCATGAGGACCGTTACTCCGCCGTCGAAATCCACCGTTCCATCGCCGGACGACGACGCCGATATAATCCGCCCCAACACCGCCATTCCCGGCGGCGTAAACGTCGGCGCAGGTTTACGAAAGAAGGCCACCGGTGTACGATCATGGCTTCTATTAGATTCAACTGGACAAACTCAAGTTGTAGAAGCCGGAAAACACGCAATTATGCGGCGTACTGGACTTCCGGCTCGTGATCTTCGGATATTGGATCCGCTTTTGTCGTATCCGTCTACTGTATTGGGTCGTGAAAGGGCAATTGTTATTAATTTGGAGCATATTAAGGCTATTATTACTGCACAGGAAGTTCTATTGCTTAATGCTAGGGATCCTTCCGTTGCTCCTTTTGTTGAAGAGCTTCAACGTAGAATTTTGCGTCATCATCAAGCTACCAAATCCCAGGTTAGTATGTCGTAGTGTATGTTATGTGAAATGATCATTATTTATGCTTTAGTATCTTGATAAACAACAACAACAACACCATACTCATGAAATCTCACAAGTGAGTTATGGGGAGGGTAGAGCATAAGCAGATCTTACCACTACCTCGGAGAGGTAGAGAGACTGTTTCCGAAAGACCCTCGGCTAGTATATGTGTAAAGTGGAATAGATATATAAGAATCATATAACCACCAACAACAACATACTCAGTCTAATTCCACAAGTGGGGGTGCGGGTTGAAATTCTGTGGCTACAAAAAGAGTTCAATTTTGGTTAGAGTTCTTGGGGCTACTTTAACCTAAATCTAGCTTGATGGCTCCCTAAATTATGCTTATATAAAGGGGGCAAATATCCTTTAGGCATCTGAAAAGTCCGAATAAATTCATGGGATATTCATAAAGATCAAAATCCTCTCTTCTTGATAATCGAATACATCAAGAAGATAAACGCTTCTTTCATGGAGATCAAATCCAGATATTCCTACGTTCGAGAGATACGCCACTAACGGTCCTCGAATTACGGAGAAATTCATATTCAAATCTTCCTACATTCGAGAAATACGCTACTGATGACTCTCGAAGACAAACCCTTCTTTCATGGAGATCAAATCCAGATGTTCCTACGTTCGAGAAATTCATATCCAAATCTTCCTACATTCGAGAAATACACTACCGATGACCCTTGAATTAAGGAGAAAATCAAGAGAGAAGAATCAAATCCAGATGTTCCTACGTTCGAGAAATACGCCACTAACGGTCCTCGAATTACGGAGAAATTCATATCCAAATCTTCCTACATTAGAGAAATACGCTAGTAATGAGCCTCGAATTAATAGAAAATCAAGAGAGAAGAATCAAGAGAGGAACAAATTTGTATTCACATTGTTTATCAAGGAGAAATACGCTACTTTATTTTGCCTAAAGTAAAAATTTGTTGAAAACAAACTGGCACGCCCAATGGGACCAAAGCTGCCCTTCATCACTTCTCTCATAAATTACATATGGTAATCTGTAGCTGCAGGATCGTAAAGATGGAACTCGTCTTTGAGTTTCATCAAGTCTACACTCCTGCAAGCCTTGAAGCAGGGGCATTTGTAGACATTAAAATTTTGTGGACTCTACAAAAAAATGTTCAATTTTGGTTAGAGTTCTTAGGGTCTACTTTACCCTAAATCTAGCTTGATGGCTACTCTACCTAAACGCTAAATTACGCCTGACAAATATCCCTTTAAAGAGGCATCTGAAAAGTCCCAATAAATTCATGGGATATTCTCAAAGATCAAAACCCTCTCTTCTTGATAATCAAATACATCAAGAAGACAAACTCTCTTTTCATGGAGATCAAATCCAGATGTTCCTACGTTCGAGAAATACGCCACTAACGGCACTCGAATTATGGAGAAATTCATATTCAAATCTTCCTACATTCGAGAAATACGCTACTGACGGCCCTCGAATTAAGGAGAAAATCAAGAGAGAAGAATCAAGGGAGGAACAGATTTGTATTCACATCGTTCATCAATAAAAATTGTTGTTTCTTCATATTTTTATTTGTGGCTGAAGTTTATTTTCCATGAATTAAATTATGTTGCAAATAGTAGGGTAGAGTGTATGCAGACTTTACCCTTACCTCGTAGATACAGAGAGGTTGTTTCCAATAGACCCTCAGCTTAAATAAAGCCTGCCAAACAATTTGCAAAAGGGGATACAAATATCGGAGCAATAACAGCAACAAAACAATGCAAAATTTTGCAAAATGGAGAGTATTACACAACAAACAGGGGAAAGAACAGCAACTACAATGAAATTATGCAATAATTGGAGCATGAAAATACCACTGATATCTGAATTTAAAAATCATGAAACTACCGCTGGTAAGAAAGCAGTAGTATTAACGCACCAGTACCAACTAAGCTTCTATCCTAATCCGGGACCTCCAAACTCTCCTATCCAAATAAGAATCATATAGCCAACCCCAATAAATTGAATGGCTAATAGTTATCTGAAATTTTTTATTCTAATGCTTTTGTACCCAATAGATGGAATGGATATAGAAGATTCATGTAACCAATCCAACTTGGAATGATTTTGTTTTCCCATTATGATGCTTGGGGGAGTTTAATCGAATTATATGTTAAGTCTTTAGTTGATGATATTTTAAAATGTCAAATCATAGCTTTTATACTAGTAGTTTGCACACTGCTTGTTGCTAGTGCTGCTGCTGTAGGTTCTTGGATATTATCATGTTTGAAGTTATCTGTTTGGAATTTCTGGTTTTCTAGTTTCATTATTTTGCTGACTGCTGTAAAAAAGTTGCATTTTACTCCATTCTATGGAATGTATGTATGTATACTTTTTTTCTTATTAATGATGGTGTTTGGGCTTTATTTCGCATCCTTATCTAATCTACCGACAGTCTGTTACTGCATACTAGCATACGTGCCGGGTAAAAGCTGAGTGCGATTCTTGCGATCTCTAAGTTGTTGTTACACATATGCTTCAACTGCTCAATCTGGTGATCTATGTGTATCTAAATCATCTGAATAGAAGCTTCAAGTTTAGCCCTTTTTCCTTCTCATTTTGGTTTATAATAGACTTCTTTTCGCAACTTCAGGTTTAATGCTTTAAGGTTTTATGACCTATCTCAAGTTGGATAACTTCTTGTGCTAAAACTGAACTTTGTGCTTATATCTGCTTGGATCTGGGGGAGAGGGAGGGAGGTCTGGGGGGTGTGATGTCAATTGATCTGATAAAATGTTGTAATTGTGAATAAGGAAGCTGGAGGGGGTGGCAATAAGGCAGACTGGACAAATCTGTATGATCTTGAAGAGCCACAATCTGATGTAGTTTCACCTCCAAACTTTTCTCCAAGCTTCCGAGCAAAGGATGAGAACAAGGCTGATGGGAAGCAGCAAGCGGGTGAGAATCGAGATGGACCAAAGCTTCTTCCTTTTGAGTTTGTTGCTTTGGAGGCATGTCTGGAGGCTGCTTGCAGTTGCTTGGACAATGAGGTGAAGAATAATTCTATTTCTTTACTCAAATCTTGAGTCACTGTCATTTGTTGCTCATTTTTCTCTCTTTCTGGTCATTGTTTGTGTGGTTCTTTTCAAGTAGGCAAGGACACTGGAGCAAGAAGCTCATCCTGCTTTGGATAAGCTGACTTCAAAGATTAGTACTCTCAACTTGGAACGTGTTCGTCAAATCAAAAGTCGCTTGGTTGCTATTACAGGACGTGTTCAGAAGGTATACATTGGATAAAGTTTCTGCATTTCTCGGTAGACTAGTGGTGTTGGTTAACTATTACTGAATAATCAACAAGAAACCTAGTTGGAGTAAATTACTTGAGATGCTAACTTTGTCAGTATTTTTTATGCTTTTGACAATGAAATGGTCTATTCAGTCTTACTATTTCTCTACAATTCCACACGAACCTCTTGGCATGGTAATTTTCATGGTAAATGACAATATTAATGACATATTCATTTAATGAATGTCATTCAATTGAAGTTAATCTATGTGCATTTTTCTTTAGGAATGCTGATTCTCAGGAATAATAATTTTTTCCTATTAGAAGCTCAACATGCAGTAATCTAGTTTTCTAGCAATTGTTTCACACCTACAACAACAATAGAGAGGCTGTTTCCGATAGGCCCTCGGCTCAGGCTAGAGAATAGTACACAAGGTCGTAGTGTTTCACACGTACATCTGTTAGAATTGTTCAATTTTGAGGTGCTGTTGTTATAGTCTGGAAATTACTTGTAGATCAAAGCCTAAAATTGATCTCTAGCATTACTCTTATGACAATTCTCTCATTTGCTGATTTCATAAAATTAAGGAAATGCTATAGTTTTTTTTTTTTTTCCTTTTAATACCACGAGCACTTGATAGCCAAAGGGTTACAAAATGAACTACTGTACTCCTTTTTTTTTTTTAAAGTGGTTGCTCTGGAATGTGCTATCGACCAATTCTTTTTGTATTCAGATCGGCATTTCTTCATTGTTAGGTCAGAGATGAACTGGAGCATCTACTAGATGATGATGAAGATATGGCAGAGATGTATTTGACTGACAAACTGATGGAACAACTTGAAAATTCTTCTGTTTCCTCTATAAGTGGGCAAGATGGCATCGATGAGGAAGTTATTCAGCCAAACATGGATGATAGGTATGTCATATATTGTTGATAATTTGATATCTTATCGTTTCCTGTGTTTTTTGAGAACCTTCTCTTTACTTGTAAATAAGAAGGATCGTCGAGCCTAAGCAGTATAATTTCAAAACCGTTCTTGGAAAACGGTTAATATTTGTAGATAACTAAATTCATTTGGGAGAGTCTAGGATGGCCAGTCATGACAATATATTATCCATATAGTGCTACTTTATCCTCATCTTCTCTGTACTTTGAAAAAGTAAACTAGTAAAATAACCTTGACAGGTGATAAAAGATCTGCAGAGCAGCTGAATCTCAAATATTCACCACCATCCAGATCTCTAGTCTGAAGTCTTTTTCCTGCTTCGTTTTTTTTTTTTTTGGAACCGGTTTTACCTGCTTCGTTTTACTTCGTAAGTTTTTGCGCAATTGTATGACAACTCAGTAAGAAAATCTATTTATCTCCAATAGAGTCAACACCTTGATGCTCACAAAATCTTGGGTTGCATTACTATTTATAGTCTAATCTGATGTGCCAACCAAAAAAAATGTGCCAGCAGAGTATGTACCACACGGTGGTGTCAATGCTGCTTCCACCTGCTGAGATACTATTGGTCCTTTATTTTCTAAAAAATAAGAAGAGATGCTATTGATTCTATACTTCTGAAAAATTGCTATTGATTCTATACTGTGTTTGTATTTCTCTTTGTTCTGTTGTTTCATCATCTAGATTTGACCACATTGAGTTTGTGAAACAATGTGTCGTGCTTTCCGCCTGAATGAGTGTCCCTGCAGATATTACTGCCATACAACTCTTCTATGGACTTCTATCAAACTGAATGGATCCCAGAGCCTGAGAGAATTGGACTAGTGTGGAGGAATTCCTTTTGTGTCAAAACAATGCTAGTACGACAAACTTTTCTTCAGATCTGATCCTGGATACCGAGACCAACTGTTTATCAGTGCTACTTAAAAATATTTAAAAAAGCTCCTGCGAGTCTGAGAGAGATGTCGTTGATGTCAATCAGTGTTTCTATGTTATTCCTAAACTTCAAGCTATTTGATATGTCAGGGTTCCTGTGGAAATTTCAATGGACGAAAATGCAGGTTCCACCAGTTACGATGCAGAGATACCACATATTGACAACCATGAGGAACGTTTATATGGTGGTCCTAATGCTCTTAGCCGAGGTAGTCGTGGGACACATACTAGTACGACTCGGAGTGCCATAAGCAAGCATCTTGATGTAGAGGAGCTTGAAATGCTCCTAGAAGCATACTTTGTTCAAGTTGACGGTACATTAAATAAACTGAGCACTGTGAGTGACCTTCCAAGATGCTTGAATTACTCTCAAAAGTATATAGATTGTTAGTATAGCTTCAAAGGCATTTATATGATTCATCTTTGCTTTCTATGAAAAGAATGCTTTACACAAAGTAATTTGGCCTGCAGTTGTAAAAGTTATCTAATTCTATATCATATTTGGGAGTGGGTACTGTGGTTTTTTCTAGCTAACAATGTTAACCAGGTGC
>NC_061118.1:164311366-164361993 GCF_002878395.1 Capsicum annuum
CAGAGGTAGAGGTATGGACTGCGTACATCTTACCCCCCCAGACCCCAGTAAGTGGGAATACACTGGGTTTGTTGTTGTTGTTGTTGTAGTGTTGAAGGGACTACTCCCCAAGCCCCATTTCCCCTTTTCGTTTTGCTTTGTGATTAGTACTTATGAATGTAGAAAAAAAATTGAAGGTGCAATTATTATTTCAATTTTATTTGTGTAGTTTATGATTGCTTTACAGAATATTGGTAGATCATATAAAAAGACTAGCTTTGTCACAAAAAAACTTAGAAGTTGGCTGGTTAATGTAATTTTGGGTCCTGTCCATTGGGGGGCTTTTTTAATTAGAGGGAGACTCATGTAATCAACTTTAAAATAAATAGAACCAAACTAGGATGCTCATGGCAATAGTTGATTCACATGCCACCGGAGTGGTAATCTTTCAGAGAAAATAAGTGAAAGAGTTTGGAGATAGAATGGGAGGAGAAAAAAGAAGGCTTTGAAGTTGAAGAAAATCTCCTATAACTCACCTAGACCTCTACGCAAATGTTTAGATACAAAACTTTATCTGTATTATCCAAAAAGAATTTCCTGATCATTTGAATAAATTAATGATGTCAACCAGACATCTCATATTCAACTTGGATTATCGGTAATTAGCTCCAAAATCAAGTAGTTGAGGGTATTAGTTCCCAAACTCAATGATATATTGAGGAATGAAGAGGGAAGAATAACAAAAACTGGACAGTGAGGTCACCCTAGCTTTAGAAGGATGAGAGTCTACTGCAAATCAACTATTCATTTATAGAGAGGGATGCTCTAGGAGATGTGCTATAATTCTTCAAAGAGGATTAGAGAAAAAAGAAACAGATATAGGCAGTGATTTTGAAGTGAGGAAAAAAACCGGGAATATAGGATCAGATCTTTAGATAGATTGAATTTTAGAATTCTTCCTAATCCAACTTTTTGATTGAATGTTGTCTTTCTTAAGAATTTTTTTGCCCTCCAGTGACCAACAGTTAGTTTTGCAATTATGTCCCAATAGTTGTGCAACTCTTGAATTTTGCTTCTGGAAGGATTTGCACAATGTGTATCATTTTTTGTTGGTACATTACAATATGTGTATCAGCTGTGTATGGCTAACTTTACTATTGAAAGAGAGTATAATACAATGGTTAAATATAGAGCTGGAAGTGTGTTCTCGAATTGAATCTTTTGTAGAAGAGTAGCATGCAGAGAAACTAAGACCTTCAACCAAGCTTCAGAATTCAGACAATTTCCTTAGCATTCAAATGACATTTGATTCTGTTACATTACCAGAAGAAGAAATCACATAAATAAGCTTTATATATTCTAATTTCTTTGTGTGAGCAACAATGCTAAGTTTTCCCATGGAACACAAAGTAAAAGGTGAATCTCCAGCTATTAACAAAACCATCCACTAAAAGCTGCATCAAGGTCTAGTTGTAATTACGCTTATAAAAGAAACACTCTGTTGTATATAGATCAAGAAGACCTCAGATATGCTGATCCTTAGAGATTTAGTTTTATGCTGATCCTCGGAATAATTTTGCATCAGCACTTCACATGTGCATTATTAATGATACAACCTAGATGATGCACTGGCTTTTTTATATTTGTCATCTCTTGATATTTTTGTATCCTGGTTTGAGTCATCTCTTGATATTTTCGCATCCTGATTTGACTTTCTCTACAGGCTAACCCTTTTCTCAGTTAATTTTATCCGCCTTCTCAAAGCTCGGATTCTAGACTAAAAGTCTGAAACTACCATTGGATAAAAATACTGCTCTGTTGTGCTACTGTGTACTATATAAATGTCTCTGTTTTCACTTTATCCAGATTTAATGTTAACTACTTTGTAAACATGGATGCTGCACTTCAGTTTGTTCAGCTATTGTGAATTTGTGATCTCTCTTTTGAATCTGTTTTAATTTCTTCAGCTTCGCGAGTATGTGGATGACACGGAAGACTATATCAACATCATGCTGGATGACAAGCAGAACCATCTTTTGCAAATGGGAGTCATGTTAACAACGGCAACTCTTGTGGTGAGCGCCTTTGTGGTTGTGGCAGGAATTTTCGGTATGAATATTGAGATTGAACTGTTTGACGAAAATAAAGCTGGGATGCCGGAATTCCTGTGGACAATCGGTGGTGGTGCGGCTGGCAGTCTCTTCTTATATGTGATTGCAATTGCCTGGGGTAAGCACAAGCAATTGCTGGAGTAAATAGAATGAATTGTGAACATATTGGCATTTATTAATTTGACCAATGAAAACCAAGATAAAGTGAATTTTACCATACCCTATGATGTATCTCTGATTCTTCGAAATAATTATTTAATTTGGAAAATGTATAGTTAGCTCAAGCATGTTTGATGAATTGTTTTAAGTGATGAAATCTGCTATACCTTGTGGTCTTGTGCAACTTTTTTTCGTGGCAAGACACTGGTACAATTTGACAAGATTCACTAGCTTTACCTAACATTTTGTTAGTTTGTGACAGCCTGAAAAGTTTACAAAGATGAGCCCCATATCTGAGGCTAAGTCCCTTTCAATTTTCTTTTGAGTGGTGGTCACTTTTTCTTTTTCACCAGGCAACTGATACTTGAGCTAATAAAGTTCATAATGATAATGTCATCTCATTGAATGATGAAGAAGAATTGGTTAAAAGTTGTAGATGAATTGTTTTGTGAAACCCAATGGTGCATGTTTACATGAAAGAATGCAGTGTTGGCAGTGTGAGTTAAAAGGCCAAGTCCACTATCGATTGGATATGTGCTGGATTCACTATACCTTTTTGCTTCTACTGAAACTTGAGACGATCTGATAGTAATTATCAGATCTGATCTTTCCTTTCTAGTGGTCCTTTTTCAACTTATGTCATGACCTAGTAACTGCTTTCCAATTTATGATCCTAGTGCCAGCTGTTTGTAAGAAAATAAAAATACATTCTATTACATCAACACCTTTCTATATTCATTTTCTGTCCCAATAATACATGCAAAATGTAAAAGAAAAAGAGAGTTGAACCATTTATTTTCTTTTTCTGTAAATTTTCTACAACTACGCCTGTGTGAGTTCGCCCACATTGCCTCTAGATTCCAGCTAGAGGGTTGGTATTGCATTAAAATTAATTTGTGTATATAAATTTAAAACTTTAATATGTATATATTATGTGTTGAATCTCGGCTTCTTTGCGTATTTATTTTTTGAATTTCTTTGCTGAAAATCTTACCTTGGCCCTGGTTTGCTGGTCCCAAATCTGAATAAAGAGGAGGATCTCGGTAAACATGCGAACGTATAGTTAACAAATTTATTGTGGGTTTTCTTTGTGAATTTACTGAAAGGAAAATAATTGAATTAGGCAAACAAAATTCAACTTCAATCATCTGAGGTAATGGTATGGACTGGATATACTTAACCCTCTATAGACCCTATTGTTTGGGAATACACTGGGCATGTTGTAAACAAAGTTCCACTTCAATTTTGGATCGAACTGTGGAAAAATTAGGGCAATTTTAGTACCTCGGTTGTTTGGTTACTTAAACTTTCACCTTGTTGGTAAAGTTCGTTCGCCCCGCCTTCCCATTTTGCCCTCTATCTTCTCCCAATTTTTTTTTTTAAAAATAAATCTGTGGATAAATGATGGGCAACTTGAGAGAAAAGAGTTAAAGTTTTTGCAGTGAGATAGATCCATGCCCTGTTACATCCAAGTTGAGTTACCAGCTTTTGTATTTTTGTGTGTAGTAGTAGTAGGCAGTACAGGTACGGGTTGTGATCTAAGTACATTTTTGTGCATGTTCATTCTCACTGGTACAATAACCACATGCCTGTGGGCCTTAAACTAAAAATAAAAGTGAAAAATGGCAGAAAGATAAGGGGACTAAATTGTCATCTAGGGTTTCTCTTGTAAGGTGAAAAGTGTTGTGTTGTCATGAGATTTGGGAACAGTACAAGGTGAAAATTTAATTCAGGACCATCAAGTTTATGTTTATAAAATTTTAATAGTATTAAGTAGGAACTTGTGTGTGCCCTTTTAGAGGAATTCAATTCTAAGGCTTTATTTTGATGGTAGTTGGTAGGACAACAATGTTTTGCCCCATGCTTTCTTGATTCCTATCTACCATAAATCGACTTTAAAAAAATTCCACAATACCTAATCATCCTCATTTTGTATCCATGTTTGTTTTGTCTTCAACTCCTCTTAATTTTTTTATTATTTTTTTACTTTGAGAAATTGTAATGATCATTCAGTAAACAATTGGCTGAAATACAACATCGATCCTGTCTTGTACCAAATACTAATGATTTCATCCATGGAGCAGAATCTAGATTCACTATTTTCTTACTGTTTAAATCCACTATTTGCTCATAATAATAGGAGAAAAACAGGTGTTGGACTAAGAATATTCTTATGTCCAACTTCTAGAAAGAAGGATAAGTAAGATAGTCCGTATCACAGAATTAATTATGAACTTTGAATATTATACAACAAATGGTTGGAGATTCTTAGCATGGTGTATGAGATGAGGCATCCCACATTCATATAGGTTTAAAGAAATGTCTCGGCTTGAATTTATGACCTCTTAGGTCATGCACTTGTTTAAAGTGGCGAAGATTATATGATACTTTATAAAAAAAAAAAATGCACGTTGAGATTACAAAGACACTTAAATCACATTTGTTTTTATTACTATTAATACACGTTATCTGAATAGTAAGATTGATGTATGAAACATTCCGACACTTGAATATATGAAAATTGTTTGTATTTAAAATTCATAAATATAAAACTTAACAACATCATAAATTAATCTTGTACTTTATCAACATAATATGCTTAAAATATTATATGACGGTTGGTGATGGCGATGACTAGTAATGGTGGTTGTGGGTGTCTGTTGAAGATGGCGGTAATGGTATCATATGACTAATGGTAATGGTAATGGTATATGGCCGTAGCGTTTGATGGTGTGGTAGTTGGTGGTAATGATTATTGATAGTAGTGGTAGAATAATGGTGATAGCCGATGATAGTGATGAAGGATCACGGTGATTGGTGATATATAATGGTGACTGATGGTGATGATTGTAGGTAGTGATTGGTAGTTATTGTGGTAATGATGATTGGTTATAATGATTGTAAATGGTAGCTGAGAATGATGATTGTCGCTGTCGATGATGGTAGTTGATAATAATAAATGAAGTACGATAGTGATAAAAATGAGTCGGTTCCAATTAGTGTTAATTTGTCGATTAGGCATTTGTTTTTGGATCACGATTACATTTCTAATGTTATCCCCTTTAATACTTTGTTGCACTTGAAAGATACATTTTACTTTAGGTAATAGAATTTTGAGTGGGAAAATTCCAAAGAATAAAGAAAAGGGGTGACATGATGATGAAGTCCAACGACAACTTCCAAGCAGACAGAATTCAGGGAGTAAATATACTAAAGTCCATAATATAATTTAAACTATAAATCAATTGAATATTGAAGATGCTTCCAAATTAGATAAAAGAGGACACTACACTATACATTATACTAATAAATTAAACATGGCGTGTAGCACTGGGTCAGGAAGATCGCAGGCAGGATCTCTGCACTTGAAAAAAAAGGATCATGAACTTGAATAATATGAAATATTCCAAATATTAATTTTGGCATTTTCTCTTACTACCCATCACCCAATGTTTGAACGTTATATGGTTTGTATGTATTAAATTACGAATGTTAGGGTCATTTTTACTATTGATATTACAATGACTGGTTATTTTGTGCTAACTTTTTATTCATCTATTCCTAATATTTTGACATAATAAATCTTTGATTCACTATGAGAATGTACTCTTGTCTGGATACTAAGAGACAAATGAGGTCTTGTCTACATTATAGTTAAAACCTTTTCTAAGATTTGGTCAGCTTACATTGGACACAAAAAGCTTTAATTTTCCAATATGAATTTCAACAAATCTTACCTAATCAGATACGTATTATATTTTTTTAGTATAAAAAAGTTCTTATGGTTATATCTTCCAGCTACTTAATTATCCTGTTTTAATCATTGTAAGTCTAGCAAATCAATAGAAAACTAAATTGGGGATATAGTTAGAACTAAATTTGCTTGGCTTGATGATATTGATGACATATCCAATTAATAATAGTACATCATAAATGGCCAGTCAACAGTTCAATAAGATTTCACAATGAATATATTTTTTTGGGTAGGAACCTCATTACTCTCTCAACATCTATTCATTTTGAATTTTGGATTAATTAAGTCAGTGATTTTCGTATGTATATCGAATGATTAAATTGAAAAAAAAATAAAAAGTTGCTCAACAAGAACTTGGGAAAAGCTAAAATGTAGCTACTACTATTCATTGACAAGAAGATAATTAGGGAGGAAATAAATTCCCATTTTTTTTTCTCTTAAAGCTGTTTCCCAATGCATTGACAGCTAAAAGAAAACAAAAAAAAAAAACAGAAAGAAAAAAAAAAAAAAACAGAAAAAGAAAAGGAACAAGAATCCCTTTAGAGATCCAGTTCCTTTTGCTTAGACAAATTTATCCAGTTCCTTTTGCTTAGACAAATTTAACTCCTTTCCACTTTCTAAAGATTCACTTGGCACCATACAGCATCACCATTTTTTTTAAAAAAAAGAAAATGATAGCAGTTATTCAGATCCTGCACATAACGGGAGCTTTAGTGCCTCGAACTACCCTAGCAATTATTCCCACCTCTTATCTTCAAACCATCTATTCAACAACAAAAATAAAAAAGTTTAATTTGTTAGTTGAATCATTAAAATAAGTTATTGGCAGCAAAGAAATTAGCAAAAAGAAGAAAAGAACTTACTGGTTTTCTTGCAAATTGTTTCCAGGTAGTAGAGATGACTGGAAATAACCGTAGTGTTCCTGGTAAGCAGATCTCTCCTGCATTAAAAAGAAAAAAAAAAAGTTAGTCTCTCTTTTGAAATTTTTAGTAAAAAAAATAAATGTTGAATAAAAAATCACAACTTGAAAAATACATGCACAAATTGCTTTTAAGTACCTGAAAGTGTGTTGTAGAATAGCCTTGTGAAAAATCCATTACATTTTCCACGGACTCTGTGTTCTTGTTGATATTGAAATTGTTCTGTAGGAAAAAAAAAATAACAATTGGTAAAAAGTGTCACATTCTTAAATAAATGCATGACATAAATGTATGTTTGGTAAAACAAAAAAAGCAAAAAACTTACATTGGAGAAATCGAAGATAGGTGAGCTAGCTGTATCATCCAGTACAGAAAGTTGTTGTTTTTGTTTTTTTTCCTTAGCTTTTTGCCTCTTTGAATTGATTTTTGGATTATTAATGGGTGCATAATAATGACTACCATTAATAATGTTGTGTCCATAGTACTCTTCTTCTTGATGAAAATTTGGAGGTCCTGAAGATGCATCAGAAATCATAGACAAATCTTCTTCTTCTTCTTCTTCTTGTTTTTGCTTTAAACTCTTTTCACCTTCAAAGTTATTGTCTTTACAAGAAGTTAAGTAAGAATTTTCTAAGTACAAAGTCCAACCAGACTCACATCCACTACTGCATTCTGAATCAGCTGCCACCATTCCATAATCCATTTGATTTATGTGTATGTCTGAGACAAAGAATTCAAGAAAACCAAATGGGAAGTTTATTTGTGTGGGGGGAATTTAATGATGAGCAAAGAACTACTACTACTACACAAGTGTTGTTAGTGAGCAGTGACACCCCTTAGCTTGTTGTTGCTAAATAGTCCAAGAAATATGTCACACACACAGTAGTACCCTCCCTCTAATTAATTAGCTCTATCTATTTAGTCCTTTACAAAAAGTGTGGGGGTTTTAAGAGGTAAAAGCCAAAATGAGAGTGGAGATAGGAAAAGACCAGAGGAGAATCAAGGCTGAAATCCTAGACTTGTTTTGTCTTCAAGCACTCCATTCTCCTATCTAGCTATATGAATGATGAATCATAAAATGCCAGTTAGGCATTGACAATGAGGTGTACACATATTACACGCGGATTCAGAATTTATAGTTTCAAATCTTTAAGATTAATTCTTATCACTAAATTCAATGCACTTGTCAAATTATGATATTTAGATTTTTCATGATACATATTGTCTGTTTTGGGTCTAGACCTAAAAAGCACGCGAACTTAAGTTAAACATTATAAAACTCTCTTTATTTCCCGTGGATTAGCCTACATTGGATCTACACCTAATTAAAAAGCACGCTCAACGTGTATGTGAACTTAGGTTAAGCATTATAAAGCTCTTTATTTCCCGTGGATTAGCCTAAAATGTCATGTGCATGCACCTCAGCTTCAAAAGCTTGCCAACCTAAAAGTCTTATCAATCTTTCTTCTATCCGCCCTTCATCATCGTCAGAGACATTATATTCCGTATCAAAAATGATGGGTTCAACGGATCCATCCTTCTCTATACGTGATGAATAAAAGAAGTAAATATGGCTGTATTTGTAAGGGAAGAAATTGATGGAATGGATGGGAACGGAGCCACAACGTCATCACATGCTAAGACAGCGAGGCACTCAGTACGTTTTAAAACTAAAGAGGAAGGTACACTTTTCAATCCTCCTCACTGTTTGGACACCTATCCGTTTCTCTATTTAATTTTGGGTTATATATGTTATACTACTATTATTGGAAAATAATTAATCATTTCTTGATACTTAATGTTTGGTTCAATTTATAATTTGTTACATAGTATATAGTAGTGCTGTTATTCTTGAAACAGTTTACCCTAGTAAATTTGTACAATTGCTGGTCATTGTTTTGCTTAGTGTTATAGGTAGTGGCTGATTAATCAACAACTTTCAATAAGGAGATTTGAAAATTCCAAACTTGCAAGTTAATTCGTAATGAAGGAGATTTAAAGCATGTGTAGTATAATTTCTCAACCAAGGAATTTAATGTACTCAATAAAAATATATCTAAGCACAAATACACCTAATTACTTAAAATTCTGGATTTTACACCCATATAAAGTGAGAGGATTCAATATCAAGAAGCATACTTTAGCTTAGTTTGTTAAATTGAAATGCCAATAGTTAGATGATTCTCTCATCAACCAGTTGTGGCCAAAGATGAATTCTTGTTAGAAACGGTAGATAAAATTTGTAATTAGTAACTATAAGTTCAATCTAGGGATAATACCCACGAAAATATATGAAGTTTGAACGGATTACCAGTTGAGCATACTGAACTTTGCGGGGTCCTATTACCCTCAGACTTTTTTTTCGTATTATAATGGCATATATGTGCCACTTGGCACACTGCATGTGATTCACACACACTGAGCGCGTGAACAGTGTTAAAAACGTTTTAAACTCTTTTTTTTTTTGCCAAACAGCCCCTTAATTTTATAATTATTTAAAGTTTTATATTTTTATTTATTTTTTCATTCTTCTCTCTTCTTTCTTTCTTTTCTTCAACAATGGTTGCTCCATTGTTGAATTGAAATTTAATGGAACTCAATAGTTATAATTTAATGAAACTCGCTAATTGAAACTCAATGGATGATTCGAAATATTCAAACTTGAAAACTCGCTAATTTAATTTCGAGTTCCATTAATGGAAATTGAATCTTCCGAGTTTAATTAACGGAAGATTGAATAGTTTCATACATGAAATTAAATTTTCTGAATCTTCCGAGTTCCATTAATAAATTTTTTGAATCTTCCGAGTTCCATTAACGGAAGATTGAATAACTTCATACATGAAATTAAATTTTTCGAATCTTCCGAGTTCCATTAATGAATTTTTCAAATCTTCCGAGTTCCATTAATGGAAATTGAATCATGAAATAAAATTTTTCGAATCATTTGAGTTCCATTAATTAGCGAGTTCGATTCAATTAGCGAGTTTCATTGAATCTTCCATTAATGGGACTCGCTAATTGAATCTTTCTAGTTTCAATAGAAAATTAATGGAAGATTACATTCAATTATTTGAAAAAACTTTCTTCATAAACTCAATGGAATCATTTGGAATATTTAATATGGTTGTAATTATGAAAAAATGTTGAAAAGTGATAAAATAGAGAAGAAACGGCGCGTGCACCGCACTTCCCACAAAAAAAAATGGGTATACGTTTTGAGGGGGGATTAATTCCACTTTAAAAAAGTTTAGGGGGAATTAATTCCAATTTAAAAATATAGGGGGGTAATAGGACCCCCGGAAAGTTCAATATACTCCACTGAAAATTTGGTTAAACTTGAGGTATTTTCGTGGGTATTATATTAAGGAGCACACAAAAAAGTGTTTCGAATTATAGATTGAAATATTTCAACTCGCATTAGGTCATATTTAAGTCAGAAATATCTTGTGCTTATCTGTAATGGTAATTTAGGAATGAATCTATAGGAATTTGGATCCAGTGGAGAAGGTGTGGAGCTTTAATTTGATTAACTATTGTTAGATTAGAATGGAGAAGAAAAAGGAATAAGATGAAGAAATTTAATTAGCACTAAGCAGTCAGTTTAGTCAGCAAATCCAGTCAAAATTAAGGTACAACATTTGACTAGTTTTTTCCAAAAATGCATCGTGCTCTAATCTCTTTTTGCCAGAAAAAGTAGTAATATATTTTGCATTAGTACTTAGTTTTAAAAAGCAAGTGGAACTTGAATCAAGTGTGTGTGTATATTTAGTATTAAAAAGATCGTATTAAAAAGTTCAAATGGTCATATGCTCAGACAAGAATCTGACGTGGAATGCTTGAGACATCAGATTATGTCTGTTAACTTGGTTTTATCTCCAAGAAAACTCTATGTTTGCACTGTACTACTATAATAATAATAATAATGTATTACGTAACTAATTTAATTTAAATTCTAAGACTGATAACTAAACATGATTTTACGAATGGCTTGATCATCGATGAAAATTTATTTGTATTCGATGCTTATATTAGGATGAGGTATTAATAAGACCGTATGCAAAGTGCACAAAGTCATTTGTTATATGCCTATTAATTATGATAAATATGAGATGTGAGTAAAAAAAAAAAATTGTTTGTAAGGCCATCCTGTTAGACATTTGACTGTTATTATCAAAGGAATTCACATGAGTTCATTTTTATTTTTTAACACAGACTCACACACACATGTATGCACGTGTGCATATGACCTATTTGGGAGCTTCCAACAGATATACACACATGTATGCACGTGCGCACACACTTCAATCTTTAATCTTGGCCTGTTTAAATCTATAGAGTATGTTGTTAATTAACTTAAGTGTGCTCTCTGTTACTCATTCCAATGTTCACTTCTTGAATTTATAAGTTTCTCTAACACTCTTCTTTTTTTTTTTTTTATTTAATTTAATTAAATTCATCCATTCATGTTTGTGGCGAACCTCTCGTGGTGCTAGAAGATTTTACATCAATCCCATATCAAAAAACAACAGTATTTTCGTGTAGACGAGAGGTAGTAGATACTCGATAAAACTATCAAAGAACTGGCGTGAACATTACCGTTATAGATAAGAATCAAGAATGCAAGTATGTAAATAATTTGTAATAATATCAATGAATTGAAAAAAGAAAAAAAAGGGAATTGAGAAGAGGGGTGACACATGAAGGAAGTATAGGGAATGGTGCAAAGTAGGAGGGCACATGAGCAGAACAATAAGAATGCGCACATGAAATACTGATACAATGTAGTAGTAGTAGTAATATTTAGTGCAGTGAAGGAGCAGTGTACTTTGGCCAATGCTTATGTGGTGGCTTCTTCTTATTAGCTTAGTTTCTTTGGTCTTAATTAGTCAAAGATTTTGATTAAACTTTCACTGCCCCAAACCAAAATCATGTGCTCTTCCTCTTGGATCACTCATCAACACAAATTCAAAAATAAACTTAAAGATAGTTTACAAATTATTTACATATATTAGCTCATTCCTAAGGTCGTTGTAGATAAATTTCTATGATGAAATGATGGTAATTAACTTTGGTACAACAATTGTTACATCACGGTCTCATACATGTTCGAGTTGGCTATATGATTCACCTACCACAATTTTTCATTTAAATTCATATCAACCCACGGGTGTCTGTCTAGGTAAGCACGCACATCCAATCATGCTATTTGTATTAGGAGGATGCCTTGTGAAATTAGTTGAGTTGTCAGTCTATCATAAACCTTCTTCTTCATCCGAATTTGATAACGACAATATAAGCGAGCTTACACAGTCTTAAATAGTGCACTCCTCTTAAATAGTCGTAGTATCTAATTGAGATGCCGCCGCGTATTAAACTACTATAATTTACAATGTAATGAACATAACTTATAAAAGAAGTTGTAAGACATCTTTTGAAGTGTTAAGGGTGTAGGATTAAAGAAGAAGTAAAAATTTTCTTGAACTAGAAAGGGTGTGATTTACACAAGTAGTAGAAGTAGCAGGTGCAAGTAGCAAAAAATCACATTGAAGATTGAAATAATTGTGAAGGAGGCAGAGGGGCATTCATTAGAAAGGTGCCAATACCCTGTGTCTAATCCAGCTCATATATGGGCTCCAATATATTTATTTATAATTTGACAAATGTTGTTTTTATTGTACTTGGGTCCCATTTATTTTCACCATTCTTTCAATTAAGCCCTTTCTCAATCTACCATGGCAAATTAAATGTATTTTATTTTGTTATAGTACTACGTCAATCTTTTCATGTGTGGGGTTGGGTGGATGTCAAATCCAAAAAAATCATTGACCTTTGTTCTTAAATCATTCTAGCAATTATATATAAAGAGAAACAGTTTATTCTGGTTTTGGATTCTACTTCTGTTTTTGTTCTAATCATTCTTGGGTGTTTTTAGGTCTTCAATCATATTAGCATTTACAAAGACATAAAATGATTCTTATTTTGTATTTACTACTTCTTATCCGTTTAAATTCTTTTAGGATTGTTTCGTCGGTGAGCTTAGATGAATTTTTTCATGGAATTAAATCTGTTATGTGTTTGGTTGAAGTTATTAACTAATATTAGGATAAAAGTTCATATCATAATCATAAAATTACCCATTTTATATAGAAGGTGAAACATAGAATTTTAGTTATAACTTAGAATAACTTGATTTTAAATGAAACGAGCCATAGAGGCTTGGTATTATCTTATATCCAGCCGACCAATAATTTTTCTCTGTAAAAAAAAAGGTGTTTTACATTAGAAATGTCAATATGCTAAATTTATTTGTGCTATTAAACTTTTTCCTTTGGCTAACAAAAAATAATACAATGAATGAATCCTTACCTAACTTTTCTAATGCTAGAAGACAATATGTCGTTTTGAAAATAATGTGTCTTCAAACAATATTTTAAAAAAAAAAAAAAAAGTTTATTTAATTAAGGAATGTTTTCTTAGAGAAACTTCTTATTCCACAACCAAAACACCAACAAATATTTTTAAAAAATTAATACTCTTAAAGAAATTAAACTTCTTATTCCACAACCAAAACACCAACAAATATTTTTAAAAAATTAATACAAATATTAGATTCCTTAAAAGGTGAGAAAGGCGATGCAATTGAAAATTAATATTAATTTATAGACATGACATTGAGCAAA
Organism: Capsicum annuum; assembly: GCF_002878395.1. NCBI lineage: Eukaryota > Viridiplantae > Streptophyta > Magnoliopsida > Solanales > Solanaceae > Capsicum > Capsicum annuum. The sequence goes on from NC_061118.1 coordinate 164,324,973, forward strand.
AAATTGTGTATAATCAAAGTCTTTTAACCAATAGATCAAAAATGGTTGAATTAATTTTGGTCAAGTAAAAAATTAAATATTATTAAATTACCGTAAATGAATTAAAACTTGTCTGATCGGTCCCAATAGCCTTTCACAAGATAAATATTCATTAATATTTTTTCCGGCCATCAAAACTATTTGCATTATTGGTAAAAAAGGACTAATTCAAAATTTTTTTCTGACATACAGAATAAAATAATAGAACAATAAGATTTTGTATTTATTGTATAATAATAAAAGAAGTTATTGACAAAAAGATGGAGCTATCCCCTATCCATTAATTGGTTCGTATATAGTTAAGTATAGCTTTTAAAATAGTCTTTCAGAATAAGAATTTATTCATCTTCCTCTAATATGTATTGTGCATTGCATGGATACAAATATTAATTTAAGTACTACTAATAATAGAAAAGAAATTAGAGGATGCGTTGGTGCCACGTGGAGGGAAATGGGGCCCAATACATAACACCCAAATGTGATCTTAAGAGATCCACAAGTTGTCGTTTAGTGGAGTACTCCCGTACGGACAAATCTCTGGGCTTTTCATTCCATTAATTTGATTTGTAAAGCCCACCCCCACCATTTTTCGTCAACCCTCTAAAAATAATATAGTACCTCGATATTTTTTTGTCTTCTTATTATCCACATAATTAACAATTTAACATATTATATCACTAAAAAATTTAGTAATTTCTTGTTTCTCCTATGATGTTATTAAATTAGTAATACTTTCTTCCTTATAAAAAATGGTGGAATTCGAAGTACGACTGGTACAACATGTAAAATTTATAGTGTGAATTAGGATACTTCATTCTTGTTTTTTTTTTTAATGTAAAATTTAAGAAGTTGGATAAAAGATAATAATTCACAAGTGCTTAACTAAAGATTGAAAAAATGGGCCTTGGATATGAAGCCCACGTTCAAATGTAAGGACGGGCCCATCACCAAGTCCAATAGCCCACCACTTCTTATTAACAACTCGTGACCACTACAGTTAAAATTGCTACTTTTAAAAACCTGGCAAAAATTCACATATAGTCTCATTAGAGTATTTATAACTAACTTCCTAATCTAAATTTCATATTTACAATTTATAGACAAAATTAATGACAATTTTATATATATATATATATATATACAAAAAAGAAGGTAAAGTTCATAACAACAAAAAGAGAAAAAAAGAAAGAAATTTTAATGTAATAAATGTCCTTAATCTTCTCCAACTTTTCATTTATTTCTCTGATATAACAGATCAATAAATATGAATTTATGTGTTAATTACTCCTCAAAAGTTGATAATTTTTTTTAAAAAAAAAAATTGTGATCTACAGGAGAAAGTTGGTAATTCGTGCATACAAAATTCTGGTATATACGATTTACGCAAATTATTTTTTTACTTGAATTTATTTACTGAAATTCTTTTTTGAATCTAATACGCAATAAAAATTGATTCAATTTCAACATAATGAAAATCAATTTTACTATTGGTTTGAATTAGATTTTCGAAATTGAATGTACAATATAAACTTCAAACACCTTCAAATTGTTAATTTTATAATTACTATTATTTTTATATACAATAACTTCAATTGTAATTTTGTGATTCAATTTTCGTATTCAATTTTAATTTTCGTAATTTTAAATTTTTTTCACAAAAGTTGTTAAAAAGGTTATAATCCTTGTTTGTGTTAGTTTTTTTTTTCTTTTCTAAATTCCATTTGTAATTGCAATTTGTGTGATATATTCATTCATTACTCTACTACATATTTCATAATATACATATTGACAGTCTTTTAATACTTTTTTATGTATATCTATTAATAGTATATTTGAATTTCTGTATATCTGTTAACATAAGTGTATAATTGTATTTATATATCTGTTTTAAAGGTTACAGAGATTGTTTTTATCATTTGTATATCTATTGTTTGTATATTTGTATATTAGTTTACATAAATTTGATATTTGTATATCTATTGTTTGTGTATCTATATATATATCTATGCAAATGAAGTATACATATATTCAAATCAAAACTGTTGTTTATTATTTGTATATTTGTTGTTTGTATATCTGTATATACAAATTTGAATGTTGTTTGTAAACGATATTGCAAACAAAATATACATATATTCAAATCAAAATTGTTATTTATTATTTATATATCTATTGTTTGTATATGTGTATATACAAATTTGAATGTTGTTTGTAAACGAAATATACATGCAAACGAAATATACATATTTGTATATCTGTATATACATATATGCAAATGAAATAAACATATACATATATGTTTATTATTTGTATATCTGTATATACAAATTTGAATGTTTTACATACTAACAAATTTGAATGTATACACATATATGCATTCTTAAACTATATATATCTGCATATGCATTATTCTTCAAAATGTATATGTGAAAATTAACTGTATATACATATATGTAAATTGTACATACATATATCAAAAATACAAACTGTATATGCATACATACACTCTAACTCTGTATATATATGCATGTATTATTCTACAAAAAAAAAAAATACGTATCTACATATATTGAAACAAAAATGTATATTGACCAACAATTCTATTTCATGAGAATATATACAAAAAACCTCGTAATCATTGTCAACTTCATTGCTCCCCCTTTTAGATTTAGATACCTTAAAATATTTTTTCCTTTCCGCCTTGCTAGAAGATGCAAAATTCTTTCCTTTTTCTTTTTGATAAATCACCCATAAAAGAAAATGGGGGAGTGACTTACATAATATATAAAAAAAATTATTATAAAATAAAAATCTGCAAAAACCAAAAAATTATAAAAACGGGGGAGTGCTCCCCTTTTTTATTTTTTTTGTAAAATATATGAACAACAAAGAAATTTAACGACTAACTGACATAATATATAAAAATTAAAAAAAAATGAAATCTAAAGTCAATAAATATCCTAAACTGATTTTTTGTGGTGAAAAATCCACAAAAATAATTTATCACAGAAAAATCAAGGATTATATTTTGTGATATTAGAGTGACTTTGAGAGAGAAATAAGGAGAAAAAAGTTAAACAAGTTCACTTGAATAATCATGTATTATGATGTTGCCAATATTGTTGTTTCTTTAATTTAAAATCAAGGATATTAGAGTGATTTTGAGAGAAAATTAAGGAAAAAATAGTTGAAGAAGATATCATAAAATATCTTGTGTTTTGATATTCTATTGTTGTCTTTTTTTGAGTCAATAGGATAGAGAGAATAGAAAGAAAATACCAAAAATAAATATACGAGAGAGAAAATTGATATATACAAATCTTAATATATTTGTATATAGGGCCCACGGAAAAAACTGATTTTTAACTACCAAATGAGTATGAATTGTAATTTTTTAAAACATTAACCATATCATGTAATTAATATAGTATTTTGTCTTTTCCTAAAAACATTCATGGAGTCTTTTATGTATTCTGCTTGAAATATAAACATATTATCTAATTACAGCACCAGATAGTAATTGCTCTCAATAACTAGAATAGTTCTCAACAATATTAGGGGATTAGACAAATCAAATGTGATGTGCTTCTTTCATACTTGTTTGTTTTGAGTATTTCGACAAGTTTTTCATTCTTAACGTCAGTGTTTCATACCGAAGGAAAGTATTTGGAGAGGCCATAAGGGAGAGAGTAAAACTCTTCACTCCGAGGATCACGGCTATAGTACTTGAACTTAGCCCACCAATGCCTTCCACTGTCTTTCCTAGTTAAGGGATGCCTGCGCGCTAGAGTCATGTCTAACAAGTAAGCTATAACGCCTGCCACTGCCGCGGGTGATGTGAAGATCACTTGCATAATTTGGTCAAACTGCACATAGGTAAATAAGTTTTTATTCAATCCCTCAATGCCAGAGATGTCAGCCGGAAGTAAATTGTGAGTCTGATGTATGCACTAACCGTGGCAGAGCCAGACTGAACAGGACCGCGACCAGTGGTTATGACATAACCGTTGAAGTATTGTGGCACAGAAAGGCCCATGTAGATTGAGAAGCCTAATATAAATTTAGTCCTATAGCTGTTCAGGTTGCAGAATTGTAGTAAATCAAAACCAGCAGCAGCTGCCTCATCCAATAAAACCAACATATCAAAGACTTCATATATGGAAAATGAGAATTCAAGAAACTGGACTTATTCAAAACATGAGAGAAATCACTAACACATGAGGCCAAACAAGACACAATATAATGCTCCAATTATCGGTAGAGGTATTGAAGCAAGAATAGCTCCGAATTTTCCTGTTTGCGGTCAAAGAGAGGTGCAGCCATCAGTTTCAACATACATAAACAAGGACTGCAATCATTCGACAGAAGAAATTGAATCATTCATTTCAATACGATAAGCACATATATTATACCGAGTCTCACCTAACACTGAAAAGAAAAGCATAAATACTGCAGAAATTTGAACCACTCTTCTGCTTCCGACTCGTGTCAATGCTAAAAGACCTACATTTTCACTTCATAGTTCATAAAAGAAAACGATTAGCAGTGTATCTTAAGGTAATAAGAATTACCGCCAGATGCATTTTTTTTATAGATGGTTGGCACGGAGATATCCAGAGAGAACAACATTACTGAAAAATGTCAATTATAAGAGTCCTCACAACTTAGCCTAGCAGCTTTTTGCTAACTTGCTTGTGCCCTTGATTATGAATTTAGTATGAGGAACAGAACAAACTAAAATATCCTACTTTAAGCATTTCGTAAAGTAGATAGATGTATTACACTGATACAGTAGACCCAGTAGGGGTTCCCCACAAACCATTGACAAACGTACTTAATCCCTGGACATGAACAAAAGGAAAATTGAGTTCCACAGAGAATCATAGATCAAAAGAAAGAAACCATAGTTAGAGAGAATGTCGATATGGTAAATTTACTTACCAGCCATCCAGCACCACGGCTCAGAATGGATGCTGGGCAATATGTTGCACTTCCATATCTTGCAGCTGCAATAAACCCTCCAGTAGACTGTCAAAACAGCAGGAAAAATGTTTCTCAGGAGGACAATATCATCACCAGGCTCAAGAAAACTCACAATGCTAATCACCCAAAGCTTCGGTAACTTTCGATTAGCATCTCACAGCTTACACCATAGTCATAAAGAAGTTCTTGGAGTTGAGGCATTTAAATTTTTCATGATAGGTTTTACTAGCAAGGGAGGAACCGGAATCAGGTCAGCAACTAAATCCAAAATATTAGACTAAACGTTGGCAACAAGATCTAAACCTCAATGAGAGAAACCAAAACTGCAGCCATCATCAGAAAGACTTGTCCAACATCAACATTGGGAATACCCCATTGCAATGGGTAAGGAAATCGTATCCTGCATTTCCAAAAATGAGTCCTTGAGAGCGGAAGCAGAAAAAAGAGAATCTATTTAACATTTAAAAAAAAAGAGACATTAGACTGCATCAGAGTTTCCTCAAGGGACTATTATTTAAGTATGAACGCACCATGAAGCTCCACTGACAAGTCCAGAGCGATCAACTCGGCAACTGAACTGAGTCTGTGGGGGTCTGTTCTTGTATGCACCTGCTACTGTGAGAAAGGCTGCAAATGCCCACACTATTCCAACTGATAACAGAACAGCGAATCGCTCAAATATGGGTTGCTTTAATGTCCACATATGAGGAATGAACTGCAAAAACATACATTAATCACCTATCAAATCATGTTTTTGCCATTCAAAGAATAAAAAACATATACTATAACAGGTATCAGTAGATTACGAACATTTGGAATGAGACGCAATTGTTGTAGTATAAGCGGTTATAAACATTAGTAGTTAGCACGTAATACATGCATCTCAATACAGAACGCAATAACTATTAAGAATAAGGCTTACTTGTGACAACAATATGAGCAGAACTAACTCTGGAAGTCCAATTTCAACACATTCTCCCAGCTGCCATCAATCAACAGAGATAAACTAAAACACAGTAAACCAATGTAAAAAGGGAACGGAAAAAGATACTGCTTAACGTAAGTAACATCATGTTCAAGTCCAACTTTAGGCAGTTGTATCTAGCTCATCGCAAGAGGCGATAAACTGGATTTACCAAAGTGAATTACTTTAAGTAATATAAAGTGATGCAATTCTCACTTTTCAGTGTTAGGATGAATGATTTCTCAAATGATATAAGCTTCTTTGGACAACCTCATAGTTCTGAAAGTCATGCTCATCATGGCTACATTATTGTGTACTTTATGATAATTTTCACCTCTTACACTATATCGGTCACAATAAGATACTCCTTCAGTTACATTTTATATGGCCATGTTTGATTAGACGTGAAGTTTAAGAAAGAAAAAAGAACAGTCTGCACATACAAAAGTACCCTTATAACTTGTGGTCTTAAGACTTGTTTTGATGACGTTTCTATAACAATAAGAGCATGTTATTTGGTAAAATGGAAAGTTTTAAAGATAAATAGTTTCTGAATATAGAAAGGTATAATTTTTTGTCCAAAACAAACTACTAGTAAATATTGTAAAGGAAAGAGAGTCATGTAATGGAACTGAGGAAGTACTAAGCATCAAACAAACTTCTTACAAGTGGAAAGCCTTGCTCATATAGCCCAAAGCCGACAAGCAACACCAGTGGAGCCTTAGAAAGCGGACACAGGAACCTACATCGTCAAACAGCTGTAATCAAACATTCTCTTCTACGCTATAAAAAGAATATAATCCTTCAAAACGGCCACCTTGTAACAATTCTCCAAAATCCAAGAAAGCCAGCTAATGTTGGAAGAACGGATGCAATCATTAGAGCCCCCTGCATACTTCTCATCGATTGTTTAAACCTCTGAAGAAAATGATCAAAAGTACAAAAAAAGAATCACTAATGCTGTTATAATCAGAAGATAGTATTTTTGTAGGCTAAAGTAATGCACAAAAACACTAAAATGTAGGAAGAAATTCGATTACTCCAACCTCACGAGGGTCAAGGTATGTATTGTATTGATTGGATAATGCTATAAAAATGGCTGGCATAATGAATCTGAATGATCCACCGATCACCACTGGAAGCCGAGTTCCAAACCACGATTGCAATAGAGTATTCACCCCAGCAACAAAGAGCAAAGTTTGTATCACTTGAGCTTTCTCCACCTGGAAGAAATAAATGTTGCAAGTATTCTAAACAACTAAAGCCCCGAATTTTCAAGAGTCAAATATAATAGGTAGTACTACACTTCATACAGTTGATAACAATGATACAACAACAACAACTACCACCACTACACCTCAATACTAAGAAAATTGGGGTCGGCTATATGATTTCTCATGCACAAGTTACTTCATTTAAGGTCCTCTCTAACTGATACTATACAAAAGACACACAAAAATAAAACACTATAGTACAAGTTAACTATATTTTCTGCTAACTCATAAATCTGTGACTGAAATTGATGATGAAGATGAAAATAGACAAATACTTACGTTGCCACCCCCCATTTGGGGGACAATGATGGTAGGGATGATGACAGTAGTGCCAAGCATTACTAAGTAGTGTTGAAAACCCAGTATGACACCCTCAGCTGCAATATTAAAGCAGTTAATTAGCTTTCACAATAGTTAATTAATTCTATTTTAATTTTGCAACATACACTTTGGGATCAAACAGAGGAGGAACTCACAGGCCTAAGGAATATATATGCTGAAGGAAATCTAATTCCACAAGTGATACTTATTTGTTTTCTACAAGATTCACTAAACTAACTTTGTCACTTTAAATTCATTCAAATTATGTTTTTCCTTAAATATATCACTGACTAAAATATTTGTGTAAATTAAAATACGTACCCCAAGAAGGATTGCTGTTAATACAGTAATCTACTCCAGGGAGTTGATCTTTCACTGGATGAGGCACCAATTCATCTTTCACAGCTCCAGTCATCTCTCTACGTACCGCTCTTAATTATACGTCTAACAAATAATTTGATCTTGATGTTTACTTTTTACATACATATATGCAAAAGAGTAAAGCAATGTATATTTTACTAATACTAGGCAGACAGTAAAAATTGAAGTAAAGGAGTAGAATTGCATGGGAAGAAGAAAAAGACAAGAATAAAAAAGGATAGATATGGTTAGTTAGTTATGGTTGAGACTAAAAGCCAACTACTATAATCTCTTACAAGTTGATAACAAAGACTCTCTATCTGTTTATGAAAAATGAGCTACCTACTCTAAGAAATTGTCTTACAAGGGTTAGAGGAAAAGCCTAACTAACACTCCACCTCTAGAAATGGATTGAAGAATAATTTTACCAGCTGATGGTGTACAAAAAATATTTGTATATATATACTGATGATGATGTAGAATTTAGAGTTTATAAGGTTCTATATTCAATTAAGTTAATATACACAATAATTATAAGGTTCACATTGCAATATCTATATGTAATTTATGAATTTTCTAATATAAATATACATAGTTTGAGTTTAAGCTATACTCGGTTCATCTGAACTCGTAAAGGGTGCTGCTAAAGCCGTTGTTTGCAGAAAGGAATAATATTGTAAAAATATAAAAAAGAAATAAATTAAAGCTTCCTGTTTTTATATTAGAAATATTTTAGAACTATCTTTTTTGGTAAACTAAAACTTTAAACTAAGCTATTCACAACTTCTTATAATTGGTAAATAAACTCTTATACAACAACGTTCAATAAATGACATTACAAACACGCATCTTATTGTATCATAACTTAATCCTTACAAATATACTAATAACAATAATGTTCCTATACGAAGTTAATGATTTTATGTTTCTTACGGATATTACACTATATGAGGAAAAAAGAAGAAGATAAAAGCCTCTTATTAGTGAGAGAAAATAACTGATAATGATAATGTGTTTGTAAATAGGATATTAACACAATAAAAAGTGAATTTCTAGAATCCCCTTGTCTTTAGTGAATTTGAATGTAAGTTAGTACAATAAAAAAGATGGATCCTAGAATCTTGTGGTCTTTATTATCGTTTGAACAGGGAAATAACTTCACAAATTATTAATTTTGTATGCAGCTGCTAAAATAAATACACGTGTTTAAACCTTTTGTTTTTTAAAAAATAAAAAATATCAATTTAGTAATCTAACTACGAATTAATAGGAGTAATTGGTTTTTTAAAAAAAAAACACATTGATAATTTTCTCCATAATTCATCAGATAAACTACAAGGAGAAAAACATAAAAAGATGATGATCAACTTTTCACATGATTTGATTGAATTATTCTAGATCAGACTTAAATCAAGCAAATAATTCTACATTTTATCTTAAGTCTCATACGAAAGAAAATCATTCCATTTGAGACCATATCTATCTTGTAATTCAAGAACATATATTCAATTAATTAATCATGAGTTATTATGATCAACCTCCTCCCGTTGGTGTACCTCCCCCTCAAGGTAACAAATTATACCTTTATTATTTGTTGATGATTTTTTTTTTTTAATGATATTCTTTGAATTAAATTTTATGTGATATAAATTCAATTTGATTTGATGATGATTTGTTGAAATGATTAATTAGGATATCCACCAAAAGATGCATCATATGGGTACCCTCCTCAAGGGTACCCTCCGCAAGGTTATCCTCCTCAAGGTTATCCTCAACAGGGTTATCCTCAGCAAGCCCAACAAGGTTATCCTCAGCAAGGTTATCCTCCTCCGCCATATGGTGCCCCTCAATACGCCGCTCCACCTCCTCAGAAGAACTCATCTGCAACGAGCGGCATCCTGAATGGCTGGTACGCAACTCTCCATCTCCCTCATCATGTCTTATAAGATTAATTCGATCTTATGTTGTGCATTCATGCGTGATGCAACTCTGTGAACGCATAAGATCATATATAATTTGATTTATATACATAATGTATTTTTCTAACGAAGATTGTATTATGATTTGAATTTTTTTGTACTTGAACAGTAATCGTGTGAAATCAAGATAAATTTATATATATTTAAAGTTTCTTCGTAAAAAAACTGATATACAAGTATTGCATTTTCTTATATGAAAGCTGTTTTCTCTTTCTGGTGACTTTTATATATGTGTTTGTATTTTCTCTAAATTATACATATCCGTATTGTTAATTTTAAAAGGGATTGTATTACTAGTTGCTGATAACATAGATAATAGAGCATAATTTTTAATTAGTTATATTATTTATCAAGCCAAACAAGAAATTAAAATGCAGGTACTGTATATTTAGAAATGATTCTCTTATAACTTTAAATTAAAGCTCCGGTTGAAAATAATTATTTTGTTTTCCTTTTATCTTTTTGTTCCTTATGATGAGATGTGCTCTGGTTTTTTTTTTTTTTGATGTATTGAAATATGATTATTGTAGGAATGATTTTTTTATGACAATATAATGCTAGATAACTTTATTATGTTATTTTCAATAGTTAAGTGATCAATTTAATAAACTTATCCTACAATGGGAAGCACCTTAAGATATTTGAGAAAAAAGAATTTTGACAACTAAAGTAGGTTCTCCTCCTCCTCCTCAAACATATGTTGTACATTTAAAATCTTCCAATAGATGAGATATCACCTTAATATGATTTGCGTTTATATCAACATGATTTTATGTATTTAGTATTTTTAGAACATTTCTCTATAGTATATTGTATTTTGTGAGGATAGAGAAAATTAAACTAATTAATTTTGTGTGTTTTTTTTATTAATGTTCTTACAGTTTGGCTGCGGTTTGTTGTTGCTGTCTTTTAGATGCATGCTTTTGATGATAAGCTAAAATCGCTCCGAAGGAAAAATGACATTCACTAATGATCTTTTGCAAATCAAGGATCTAGCTTTTCTTCTCTTTTTTATGTCATGACCTTTATAAACATTATGACTCTTCATTTGAGAATACATGATTTTCATTTGGCATAATAATTTGAGGTATTCAAGTGTACTGATTCACAAATTAAAGGTTTATGTATATTTTGAGAGATCCTAGTATCTTTATGGACAACTAGTATACGAGTTTGTTTTATATACTGATTGTATTGAAAATGATCACATTTCTTTATGAAGTAACACTCTTCAATCAAAATACAAGATAAACAAGACTTTTCAATATTTATATCACAAAAAAGGACTCAAATAATAATATTTCACTATAGAGTATGGTTCTTTTTTCCTTTTGCAGTATAACACATATAGCTAACTAGCAAGAACACGCATGTCTTCAATAGTTGAACAACTTCACTAAAAAATATAACTATACCATCAATTATATTAATTGCTAACCATCCGAAGGTAAATATCATATAATCGTGCACAGATGAAGTCGGAATTTGAAGTTTGTAAATTTTGAACTTAATTGAAGTTGAACCTATTGCCTACTTTAGGTACTCCATCAAGTTTGTAATTAATGAATTTTCTCATCAATGCATCTTTATTACTACTAATACAAAAAAAGTTTCACTAATAAAAATAAGTCTAAAAAAAAAGTGTAAACAACATAAATTCCCTAGACAATGAAAATAATTACACAAAATTCCTTGTTGTTTTCTCTCTCCCTTTTTTGCAAACATACTCATACATTCGGTCACATATTATCCATTGGTCGAATGTATGATGTAACAGCTAATCCCATATTTAAGGTAAGAGAATCTTTAATTATTTTATAGTTCCTTAATTAAAGGCAGTAATTAGTCAACATTAAATCGTTTATTGATAGAACATGTAACTGATATTTGAATTTTAAAAACTTTGTTATACATAAATTTTTTTTCCCGTGATTCACGATCTTAAAAGCCAAAAAACAACCACTTTCTTCTACACCCGTTCTTCAAAACTACTAAAATCTTCTTCTACATACGTTCTTTAATACTAGTAAAATCAATATGAATATCCCCGTATTGTTGCGACATTCTAAAATTTGGGAGTCAGAAATGAATGATACGTCATACAAAAGTGACGCAATAGTAATTTCGATAAATACGGATGAGTCGGGCACAATCGCAAGACTTGCGGTTTCTTTCCAAAGGAATCATGAAGAATATAATATGATTTTCTATGTGCGGATGCTTTGAATGGTTTTGGTTGTATAAACGTTTTTTATTAGTTTTTTTTTTGAATGCTGGAGCAAGTAATATATTTTTTTTTTATTCATTATAGATGTTAATTTCTTTAATCAATGGTTTATATTAGTATAAAAATTTTATGCTTTTTCCCTATATCATAGTTCATAACCATGTAACTTGAAGTTAGAACATAATTATAAATGCACATTAACTATATAACTTACCTCTATAGGAGTAAGTAATTGTTGAAATGTACGGTGTATTAAAATGTTTTACATTAATAGTTAATGTGTAATAAATGTATGATATAGCATTATATGTTTCTAACATGTATGAGGTTATTAGAAATACAATAACGAAATTTAACTGAATTCAATTTTTTTTTTAAAAAAGAAAATTATATACAGTATCATTCCAGTAAATTTACGAATGTATAATATGTTTTTATACAATCAAATCAATGTATAATAAATGTGTGTCTTTCCAGTAAACGTTTGAATGTATAATAAGTTGTTATACATTCAAAGCAATGTATAGTGAAACTGTGCCATTCCAGTAGACTTACGAATGTATAATATTTGATTATATATTCGTATCAATGTATGATATAGCATCATACATTATAAATGTACATGATATTAACAATTTTTGTAATTTTTTTACAAGTAATAAACGTTTTACAACATGTATACTGTTATGTAATACATACGTTTAAAACATATTTGTTTTTAGTTCAATGTAAGATTCACTTATAAGCAAAGGTACATAACACTAAACATATTATGTGTTCAAAATACAATGTCAGATTAATTAGTAATATGTTGTTTTAATCATTAACAAATAAGTGAAAGGGAAAACCCAGTAAACATTTTCTTTGACTTTGACCTTTAGTTTCGTCCCCATAGTTGGTAAAAAAGACAGCGTAATAAGCACCCACAACGCCTAGCACCAACAACTTCATAATTGACCCAGTCCTTTAAGGGTCGTACGAAATCTGAATACATTCCAAGCTATCACTGTTCAAGATCTATACATAATAAATTTCTTCAACAAAAAGTTCAAATTAAAAAAATGAATTACGCAAAATAATAATCAAAGGGGTTTTTCAATTTGATTTTGTTTTGTTATTGAGAATGTTTATTTGATTAATTCGGGTTTATTTTAAAAAGAGAAAAAGAAAAAAAAAATTGGGTTTGTGGATTCCGAGTAGAGAAAGTGGAATCCGTGGTTAAGGAAAAGTGAATGGTGAGGAAGAAGGGAAGATAAAATTGAAATTACAGCTGCTACTCATAATCATAGATGACATACTAAATAAATGGAGAGAAAAGGTAACAAAATTTTAGGAGAAAAATATGGAGCATAATTTGGAGCAAAATATGACTGTTTGGAATGTATAAAAAGGAAGAGGGAGAAAATAAAAAAGGTAGGGATTTAAGTAATTAATTTGAGATTTTTGTAATTTCTTTTTCAACATGAAATGTAATGTAATAAGGCAAAGTTAGCATGTGTATATATGTAATTTTTTCAAAAAAAAAAAATGAAAAAGCCAAAAATATCAAATAAGACTAGAAAGAAAAAATGCAAATACATTTGCGCATCTCTAACAACGAATAAATTGAGGAAAATATGATTCAAATTTGGGAAACTATAGTATATGAGGCTAAGAAAGAAATTGAGTTGTAAAAAAAAGAAGGGTTAATAACAGACCCTTCAATTATTTATAAATTTATGTTTTGATCATTATGTTATTCAATTAATTATATTTTTGATCTTTTTCTTTATGGATTATTCTTAGTTTTACAATAACTATAGACCTTTCAACGATCTAATCACTCATATATTATGGTAAATTTATATTATTACTCCATATTTAACGGTGATATAATTTTAAAAATCATTCAAATATCAATTTCCACATAAAAGGGACTAAAGAAGCATATTTTAAATGTTAAATGGTAAATGCGCTTCATTGAGTACCACAAGGGTCGAATTAGAATTTACTAATAATCAAGGGACCAAAATTGCTATTAACCCTTTTTAAAACATCCCGTGTAGCAGAAAATTATGATGGAACTATATAGAAAAGGAAATTCAAATTTTTAGGCTTAAATAAATTCTTTCTACAGATCCTATTTGGTAATTCTCCATATCCTCTATTTCCATCAATTTTTCTAATTAATTGTAATTTTCTTCTGATATTTCTTAATTTATTGGATAAAACTAGGGTTTCGATTTGTGACATTGTGCATTATTCAGCTTGTACATAATATCATTATGTAAATTTATTATCTTGTTGATTTTGTTGGCTAAATTAAGGTTTCGCTTTGTGATTTTCCATAATTCAGCTAAAAAATGTTGTATTTATGAAAATTTATCCTCTTTTATGTTTATGATTTTTCATAATTAGGCTTATAGATGATGTTCTCATTTTACTAGTGTTCTTTGTGTTTCTGCATAATATAACTTCGCTCCATAATTCAGCTAAAAAATGATGTATTTATGAAAAATTATCCTCTTTTATGTTTGTGATTTTCCATAATCTGGCTTTAAAATGCTGTTCTCATTTTTACTAGTGTTCTTTGTGTTTCTGCATAATATAATTTTGCTAGAGTACATGTTTTTTTTTCCCTAATTCATGAACTAGATTTTTCTTTGAGATTTATTTGAATTAATTTTTGTGATCAATATTAAAGCCTGTATATGTTCAATCTGTTGAAATTTAGGAAAGCACGGAGGATTGCAGCGTGATTTAAAGGATGGTTATTTTAGCTCCAATTTCTCTATTGAAGTGATTCTAATAACTTAGGTACAAGGTGGATAAGGTCTTCGTACACTCTACCCTCCCAGACCCCACTTGTGGGATTACACTGGGTATATTGTTGTTGTTGTTGTTGAAGTGGTTCGAATTTTTTTTTTAGGTTATGTTTATTTGTTTGATTGTTTGCCTATATTTTTTAAAGCTATTCTAGGATTTGTTAAGCTTATGCAAAAGGAATTAGCTTGAGTTATTTTAGAGCAATGCACAAATAGAAGATGAATTTTTACGTTGACTCAAAGCACTTTGAGGAATTTTAGAGGAAATGATATTTTTTTCCTTGAATTTTATTTCTGAATTTATGGAATTTTATTACATATTAGCCCCTATGCTGAATGTTATCGCCAGTGTGTGTTGGGAGTGGTCATGATTCTTGAACAATAGCTCTGTGCATGGGATTAGGTGATCCGAATACAAGTATAATATAAGAAGCATGAGTGGGTATGGTGTATATTCTCCAGCACCAATTGCATATTGCTTTGAAGGCAGTTTCAATATTTTGTACCATGCGCTGTCATTTGAATGAATAGCTTAATGTTGATCAATCTTCTTTTGAGTTTTTCACATATATTAATGGTTTTCTGATTAGGTTGTTTGAAGGATTTTTTTTTGAATTCTTGGATGGGTGCACCTAAACAGAAGTGGACTCCAGACGAAGAAGCTGCTCTTAAAGCTGGGGTCCATAAGTATGGACCAGGCAAATGGCGGACAATCCTCAAGGACCCAGAATTTAGCAAAGTGTTGTCCTCGCGTTCAAATGTAGATCTAAAGGTAGAATTTCCCTTTTTTCTATTTTTTTTTGGTGATAAAGTTATCTTTTGCTGCGAGGAAGCTTTGGTGTCATTTGAGTCGATGAGGGTCACATAGTTTTCTTTTTGTTCCTCTTTGCTATGTATTTATGCATGATATGTTAATTTGTCTTTGTTACTGTTCAGGACAAGTGGAGGAACATGGGTGTGATTGCAAACGGGTGGGGTTCTAGAGAGAAAGCAAGGTTGGCTCTCAAAAGAATGAATCAAGCCCGTAAACAGGATGAGAGTTCTTTAGCTGTCATTACTGAGGCTAAAAGTGATGAGAAAATGGCTGAAGCAAGGCTAGCTACTACTTCAATTGGTTCTCCACAGATTGGTGGGTCAAAAAGATCTATCATAAGGTCAAACCTTGCTCATTACTTGTTACAGCATGACTCAAGTTGTAGTCTTTTACATTTACTTGTGCTTGCGAATTTTAGTTAAATGTTGGCTGTCTGCATGATCTCATACTTCTCTAATTTTAATTATTTCAACATTCTACACATGTTATTTCCAAGTATTAATCCTTTTTTAGTTTTAAACATTCTGACAATGGTAGATGGATAAAAGTAGTCCTAGCCGTATCGTAAGTTTGTTATATTGCAGTTTTTGGTCTTACTTTTGCTGGAAGGATGACTATCTCTAAATGTTGCTGCTTTCCTACTATTATAGATTGGATAATCTTATAATGGAGGCTATAAGCAACTTGAAGGAGTCAGGTGGTTCCAACAAGACTAGTATAGCAACATACATAGAGGTACTCATCTTCTTGTTGAGCTTAATGTCCAAAAGGTAAGACAATTTATAGCAGTATTGCATAGTTATATGTATTGCAAATTATTCTTTCTTATGGCCTCTAACACGTTTTGGAATTTTGAAGTCTTGCTTGTCGTGCCATCAGTAACATTCTGAATTGTGTTTTCTATTGGTGCTTCTTGCTAATTCAAGTATGAGCTCTTCTGGAACTCATTTAGCATAATTTTTAGTTCTGTCCTTGTACAGTTGTTTATTCTTTAATGTGTGGGGACACTAGGTTTTTAAGCATTTAACTATTGTAAATCAACTGCATAAAACTGTAGGAGTTCAATTTTATCAAATACCTTTTAAGTATCAATCGGTCCAGTTTAGCATCCTGTTCAGTATGAACTGAATGCTAGCTTCTATGGTTGTAACATTAATCTGATGGTGCTATATTGACATTTTTTCCCTCTGTGTTTGATCTAAGTTCTCTGCATTAAGAGTTGGCTTCCAAAGGAAGGTGTCATGTGATAAACTTTAGATAATGCATGAGGTCAACATTCATGGAATTTCAATTCCTGGCTATGTTATAAATTATGGCTACATATATCAGTCTATTATACTCGATACCTTTTGTATCTTGTAGGATCAATATTGGGCACCTCCAAACTTTAAAAGGCTGCTTTCAGCGAAACTGAAGTACTTAACTGCAACTGGGAGACTTACCAAGGTGATATTTCAGTTTTGGAATTATACTTCATGTATTGCTTATCTTCCCCATATCTTTGAGTGTGAATCCAATATAAACTGGCAGATTCAAATTCCTGAATGATGATCAGTAGTTAGATTCATGCTGATTATGATATCAAGGATGTCCTTGTCTTTTGCAGGTGAAGCGGAAGTATAGAATAGCAACAATACCTGTATTATCGGACAAAAGAAGAATCCCTTCCATTCAGCTGTTGGAAAGCAGGCAGAGGATCTCCGCTACAGTTGATCAGGATGATTTAAAGATGCTCATTAAGGCTCAAGTAGATTTAGAGTTAACTAAGATGAGGAGTATGACACCTCAAGAGGCAGCAGCAGCGGCTGCACAAGCTGTTGCAGAAGCAGAAGTATCCATGGCAGAAGCTGAGGACGCTGCTAGAAAGGCTGATGCTGCTGAGGCTTATGCCGAAGCTGCACAAGCCTTAGCAGAAGCTGCAATGAAGGCTCTAAAAGAGAGAAGCAGCCCAAGGATTGTAAGATATCTGTGCAATATCTGATCCGTTACTTGGTCTTTTCTTGATTGCATCTACCATTTCCCCAGTCCCCTTCTCGTTTCCTCGTAAGTGAGATAATTTTTCTTTTATCATCTGGTGTTTTTAAGTCAATGTCTAGGATTCGAGATCCCTCAGTGAACTTGTGTTACCTTTTCGTATTTGTGGTTTCTCTTCAGCTTTACTTCAGATGATATTTCTCTAACTTGGGATAGATGTCACTACTGAATTCTCTCCATTAAAAATTTTAGTAGATTCATTTATGGTATAAGTTTCTTATCACATATCAGCTGATGGTTCAAAGTTCTCAAATTTCAACAATGAACACTCACAGGCTTCTTTATGTGTATGTTTATTCCATTCTTCTTCAATGCATGTTCTTGTGAATGTAAATTTGATCATGAGGGCTTTTTGGTTTAGTGATTAGGCAGTTAGTACTACCTATCTAGTGGTAAGTCTTTTCCATTGTTAGCAAGGTAGTTTGCAGTTTGTTGCTGTGCAGTAAATGCTATATTCTTTTATATATGTTAAGGGCAAAAGCCTTGTCATTGATCGTTCCTTGTTCTTGTTCTTACCGTTTCTGTCTCTGTAAATACACAGATGATACACGCTTGATGGATTTTCCAGAGTTGAAGGCTCGGGTACTAGAGCTTTGCTGAATATTCCTCCAGTTTGTTATTTTTTCAAATCTTTAGCCAACTCTCTTGTTGGCCTGTAAATATGGTAAAAGTGGTGTTTGTAATAGCAAAGGCCTTCCAGGTAAATAGCACATTCATGTTCCCTCTTCACCAGCAGAACATGGGCACCTTCAAGGGGAAAATTAGAGAGTTGAAGACTTGTAAAAAGTACTCAGAGATAGAAACAGGGCTGAATTCATCTAGTTGTTGTACTTCTAGTCTTAGGTCCTTCCACAAGATTTGAACTAAGGAGACAAACAATTGGCAATAGGTATGTTCGGCAAAAAGTGTAAAAATAAGTGTGTTTCTTGCTTACTTTCTCGTGTTCGCTACTTGAATAAAAGAATAGTATACTAAATGCATTTGTATATAATCTGTACAAATATTGTGATTAATGGAGGTCGAGGTAGCGTGTGGAGGGGAAGATGAGGTGGCTTAAAAGGTGAAGAGGACACGATCAAATTTAAATGCTATTTGTAAAATTTGTTTTTCCAACTTCCACCAGGGCGTGTTGGATATGAAGAAAGAGGTTTTTCACGGAAAATATTTGTATATAATTTAGGCAAAACATTATTGAGGTTGGCATGAAGGGCTAAGGGCGTGTCTGGGAATGGTTTGTTGGAGCTGGAGGGAATTAATGCGGAAACACTTTGGAAATATATTTTCTCTGCTTTCAGTTCAGAAGTTACTTTTCTCATTCTAGGAAATAAATTTAGAAAAAATAATGATAGTTATTTTTTATTTCACAATTATAACTATATTCTATGTCCTCTTTGTAAGATGAGAGCCATATTCACATTTTTTAAAAAATTTAACTAATCAAATATGAAAAACTTTAAAAACTTTTTTTGAATTCTCTATCTATACCAAACATACTATTAATTTTTTGTCGGTTCTAAGACTATTTATAATAATTTTTTTTTTTTTTTTATGATTATCTATAATAATTTTTTTTTTTTAAATTTATAACGATATAGCGAAGGGGATAAAAAAAGTGAATTCAATAGTTTATCATCCAATTTCAATTATGTTCTACCATCTATGGTTATTACTTCACTATATATAATCAATATTAATAAGTATACTCATATTCCCTCCAAACCAGTCAGTAAATGACAAATTGTTTCCAAATATTGCCAGCACAACTTTTGTTGTTCTCATATTTATCATGTTCATTATTATCAAATAAAATTTTAAACGCTCGGATAATACTTCTAAATTTGAAGAATAATAAATAAAGGAAAAATAGAAAAACAGCGAAAAATAGAAAAGAATAGGAAGACAACAAATTTGCCCCTTATTTTAATGGTGAAGCAATCATAAGTTTATATATGTCCCGTCTCCGCCAAAGTGCCTGCGAATCAACAATCAGTTCTTGGCTTTCTAGGGTTCCAATTTGAGCCTTTTAAGCTTAATTTCTTTGACGCTTCATTTAATCTTTTCTCTAATTAATCTTGTTTTCGTTTATGTCTAATTTTCCTATCTTTTTTTCTTCCAGCCATGGATGGAAATTTGAATGATAATGCATTTTTGCGTGCTCGGATCAAAGAATTGGAGCGCGGTATGCTTGCTTACGTGTTTTGTATGTTTTTGGCATATCTGTTGGTTATAGTTTAAGTTGTTATTGTATTATGTTATGGATAGATTGGACTAACATTGTGTGAAATGTTGTTTTTTGATAAATATAAATTTTTTTTACTAGGTACTAGTTTGTTGGTTTGTTATCCATCCATACTAGTTGTTGTCCTTTGAGTTCTGTTGTTTCTTGTACTTCGATTGTTGTGCTGTTTTACTTTGTAGTTTCTTGTACTTTGATTTATGTTATTATCCCTTGTATTTGTACTTCGATTATCGTAGTATTTTACTTTGTTATGCTTTACGTCTGTTACTTTATTTTCTGAACGGCTTTGGATTATTTTTTCTTGAGCCGAGGGTCTATCTGAAAACAGCCTCTCTGCGTATGAGGTAGGGGTAAGGTTTGCATACATTATACCCGGATTAGACATCACTTTGTGGGACTACACTAGGTATGTTGTTGTTGTATAAAATTTCTTTGCTAAACACCGACTCACCAAGATGAGAAAACAGTAGAAGTTGGGTTCATGATTCACCTGAGCCATCCAGGTTCATCTATCATGCTTGTCCAGCTATTCATACAGCACAATAATTTCTCCTTACAACAAAGCTAGAAATTAAATACTCCTAAAAGAGGTTGATTGGTGATGTGTACTTGCTTGTTCACTTGTTAAAACTATTCAATTTTATGCATTGCTTGTAAAATATGGTTTAAAAGGTATATCATGAATGGGTAACATAAGTACTCTATGCCATTAGTAAGGACATCTTTCCTCCAGTTTCTGGATTACGTTACATAGTCTTTTTTTCTGATAGAATTTAGGAGGCAGGAACTTTTAATTACAGATTAAAGCTTTGGGGAGATTCAGTTTCACTAGAACCTGCTTGCAAATTATTGAAATCTCAATGCAAGTCTTCGAATAAAATATCGAACTGGTGGAACATAGTCATGAAACATTTGCAAATGCTGGGAGGGTATACAGAGACCCAAATAAAAGAAAAGGACAAAAGGTTTGGGAAAGAGGAGGTGGCGGTGGGGGAGGAATGAGGATGTGAGGTATTCGTCAAATCTTGAAGTAACCAGTTTCAAGAAGGCGATATTATAGTTTACATAGGCATGACGTATCTTGCTCTTGTGGATGTACTATATTATTAGTATGAATCAGACACTTCAGATAACGCCTTTCGGCTGTCACATAGGGTGCTAAGTCTGAATAATTCAATTTTCAATAGGTGACGGATTCTGTTGAGTAATTGAGTGACCAAAAGGGGGCTAAATTGAGGCCCTCCAGCAAAATATAAGGGATTTACAACCCTGCTAGCAAGTTTTCAACAGACTTAATGAGCTCGCTACTTTTGATTAGACGATACAACAACAACAACATACCCAGTGTATTCCCACCTAGTGGGGTCTGGGGAAGGTAGAGTGTACCATACCACTACCTCAGGAGAAGTAGAGAGGCTGTTTCCGATAGACCCCGGAATTGTTGAGCTGGTTTTGATGACTCCGGAATGTTCCTGTAGTTAAGAATGGAAAACATATGGTGTTATCTACTACCCTTCTTCATTCATGATAATCTATTTCACATGTTCTTGTTCAAGTATGTTTTGATTGTGTTCTAAACCGTTCCATCTTCTTTCCAGTGATGTAACCTGTAGCTCATTAAATAGTGAGAAAATTGTGTATTATCTAATTTATTGTGTTTTATTGTTTAGAGCGTGATGAATTGCATAAAGACATTGAGCAGCTATGCATGCAACAAGCTGGACCTAGCTATATTGGGATGCCTACTTGCATGCCTCTTCATAGGTGTAACTTCTTCTTCTTCTTCTTTTTCTTCTTCTTTTTCTTTGTGTGTTCGGGATGAAGCTAGTCATTTGTATATTTTGGCTGTTTTCCTTGTTTATGCTCTCTCACTTCTTCTTTAGTAAGAGTATTGAGTTGAACCCCTTGAGAGGTAGGAGAAAATTTCCCCCAGCTTGGCGAATCACATGCCTGTATTTGTTATAGTCAAAATGCTAGTTCAATCGCTCTGAGGAAGTACTATATAACTTGTATTGGATGGAAGAGGGGAGTTTTTTTAAAGGACATTTAAAATGGCTTTGTTTAACCAAGTAGGATAGCTGGGTTGGAGCAGGAGGCTGAAAGCTTGAAAAAGAAACTATCTGCTTGCACACGAGAAAATCAGAATCTTCAAGAAGAGCTATCAGAAGCTTATAACATCAAAGTAAGTTTTACATCTATTTTCTTATGTCATCGCAGGGCCTCTCTGCTATTAATCTTACAAATGCACTTATTTTTCAATCTTCACTTTGCTAGGGTCAACTGGCTGATCTACACAGCGCAGAAGTTTCCAAGGTCTTCTCTTTGCTGTTCTCCCTTCTCTATCCCCATGAATAGAATGAGAAATCATAAACATTAGGGTCTGGAGGTGCACCGCGTGCTTGTTAATATAATTTAATGTGTTATATTGCTCCAAGACTACCTTTTCTCTCTCATATTGTCTGTTAAAATGGTTTCTGTTTTGGGAGTGACCCAAATTTCATTATTATAATTCTGGTTCTTGGGTAGCTAAGAGCTTGCAACTCAGATGGTTTAGATGTTCATTTCTGTTGGATCTAGAGTCAATTAAGTATCAGGAAGTGCATATCATAGTCCAATATATTGTGAACTTACCCATTTTCTATTTTACTCCAGAATATAGAAGCAGAAAAGCAGCTTAAATTTTTTCAAGGTTGTGTTGCTGCTGCATTTTCTGAGCGAGACCATGCTGTAATGGAGGTTGGCAAGATTCCTTTTCCTTATGAATACTCATTCCCTCCTGAACACCCCCTCCCCCGGGCTGCATTCAAAAAAAGAAAGATTTAATAAGGGGAAAAAAAAGGGAAGCAGCCACCCCCACAAAAAAAAAAAAAAGCAAAAAGGGGAAGGGAGAGAGAAGAAAATGTGATTAACAATTACATATCTATTACTGCCTGTCACTGCTGAAGAATTTTGATTTAAATGTTTCGGGAGAACCAGATTTTTGGAATACAGAGTGTTGCGCTTGGCTTAAGCAACTGTTTAAAATAAATTATTCACTATTAAAGAACTTGTGAGTGAGATTGGATGTAAAGTTCATCCCTCACTTCTTGGAGTTTTTTAAACATGCTCTATAAATGCTGCAGGCTGAAAAGGCCAAGGAACAGGAGGAGCTTATGTCAAGAGGACTTCATGAACTTCAGCAGAGGTTTGATTGAATTTTTACGTGTTAATAGGCATTAGATTTTGTCTTGCTCATTAGGTCCGATGCCATATTTTCCTGTGGATAAACTAGGTATTACAAATAAGCACCAAAGTCGCACCACGGAACAGTTCCAAAATATATATTCTAAGCCTTAGTGTCCCCACAAAATATGTGCTTCTAAGATTTTTCTTCTAAATAACACTTTTCATGCTGTCAAATGGACTCAAAGGAACCGCCGATTGCATTAGGGGTCTTATCTTCAAAAATCTTTTTTCTAGTAATTGATAGGGTAGCTTTATCACCTTACCTTTTGAAACAGTCAAAGCTAAGTGCAAGAAGTCTCATAATACCTGTGATAGCTCACAAACTAATGTTCTAGGTTTTACCACATAAGTCCGCATCGACTGCTGGTTAGATTGGGTAATATAGACTAAAGAGGATGTCGATACTGGTGTTTTTCACCTCCTACTGTAGTGGAGAAGCAATGGAGCTTAGAACTTAGCAATTTACTTTTAATTTATTGATTTAATTTGGTGGTGAGTAGGCTTTGGGTGTTAAACTGATGTATTCCCCAATTTCATGTCTTTGGAACTCTGGCTCTCTTTTATTCTTCGTTATTCTTGTGTTTTGCCACTCCTCCCATTGGCAATTGAGTGCACAGTTACTTCGGCAAGGATCTGAATAGTCGATGTTTCTAAGCAGCTACTTCTTTTGAGTTGGATACTTTCTGATGTGCTGATTTCTTTATCCATAAAATATTTTATATGGTGTTTATATTTTTTAATGCTTTTAAACTCTGCAGAACCTGAGTACTAAAATAGCAGCCATAGCCTTTATGAGAAATGAATATGTTCTTCCTGTAGACTGTATCTCCGCAAAAATCCCATTGCAATGTACATAACTATCTAAAAACAATTCCGGGAATATACAGTGTAACATAATATATTAATATTGCCTTGATGTTCCATCTTTGATGCAGGATTGAAGAGCTAAGCTGTGAATTACTTGAAGAGAAAATATTGACGGCTACTTTGCAGGGTGATATGGACAGGGAAGAGAGGTTGGATGAGATTTTCAAGGAGGTATTAGTTCTAATGCCTTCCTGTGAATCCACATGCATAATTGTTACAGAACTAGAATGTATAAACAAAAATTTTTCATCTCTACATGTGTAACATTCGATATATGCACTTTTTGGATTAAGGAACTCTCGATGAATAAGAAAGAAATCGTTATGTATTAGATCCCTTTCATTACTGATAATTATCCACCCTTTCCAAGTTTGAAGATGTTATTTTGTACAATAGGTTGTCCATAAGTTCTATGAGATCAGACGGCAGACATTGGAGGATATTGAAGATGTGTCCTGGGAAGATAAATGCGCGTGCCTCCTGCATGATTCGTCTGAAATGTGGACTTTCAGCAATCCTGGGGAAACATCCACCTCTAACTACATTGTGAGTTCCAGAAAGTTAGCAATGTAACCAAGCTTGGGCGTTGCTGGTTATAACTGATGCTTTGTCTCAAATCACTTGAGCCGCTTTTCATTTTAGTCTATTCCAAATTATTTCATCGATCTCCGTAATTACAAGCTTCCACTGCCAAAAATCAAACTACAAACTAATGCTCCTTATCATGTTTAGCCCATATTTCCATTCAGAATTCCTTGGTTCACAAAATCCAACTGTTATGTCAATCAAATTTCTTGCTACCTCCAATTTTAATACTCCATTCCATTTTCTTCTCTTAATTACTTGCTGCTTAAAGAGATTAAGTAAAATAGGTATTTGTGTGATTCTGAATAATTAGTTTGATGTTACCCGTGAGCTGAGCATTCTTTTATGTTTAATGGCTACATTGTCTGTTTTCCTTTTGTTCTCCTGCTCCACCTAGGGAGCTTACCATAAAATTTTTATCATTAAAGTGAGCTCTTGTCCAAGAAGGGGTTACGGTGGTGAGATGCTCTTTCATTTAATCAGGAGATTGAGAAGTGTTAGGATTGAAGAATATATTTGCAAAATACTTCCATTACTTCAGAGGCTGGATCATATTTGAGTGTGGGAAGTGTCATACTAACTGCGAGGAATTTGGAATTCCAAGTCACTAACAATTTTTATTGTGGACCGATTATTTCTTTAATTGTTCAAACCTATCAAAAAGAATTGTTCAAACTTATTGTATGATCTTGACTAACTTTCCTCAGACAGAGTTCTCTGGAAGAACAAGTGGAGACACTGCGAAAATCTTTGGATAATCTTCAGTACAAGCTACTAGTAGTATGTAGTTTCTCATCTGCTATCTGTTCAATATTGCACAAACTTTTTGTTTTTCTCTATTCTTGATCATTTGATTGTTCTCCTCCCTTTTTTCTTTTACTTGTGTTTTTTATTTCAGGGTCTTGAAATAGAAAATCACTTGAAGAAAAAAGTGCGCGCCTTGGAAAAACAGAAAGTATGAATATTTTTACTCTGACATGGAATATAAGCATTAGTTTTGTACAGATTACTGAAAGGACTAACGTGCAGATTCTTTCAGAAGAGAAGCTGAGGGCTCAAATTTCGGCATTTCGCCACTATCATTCTCAGCATAGAGTTAATATTACAAGCTTTCTTGATGAGGGATTTTCTCATATTAAATCAGCTATGAACATGGTGGAAGAAAAGCTCAAGGACTGCAGCATAAGTGAGAGAGACTTAAATTCTTCTCAAGTGGATGATTTACAGTTCAGTGAACTTGAATGTCAAGATGTTCCGATAAACAATGTTGATGGTTCAGATTTGATCTTTAAGGTAGTTGGTTCTTACTTTTGCTCTAGACCTTTCTTTGTCAGCGTCTACTTCTCCAGCCTTCAATTTTTATTTTGGTAGTGTTTTCTTCTAGGTCTTTTCTGTCATAAGAAGGTTTCTGTTGCATTCGAGCTTCTTAGTTATGAACTAATAATGATAAATATTCAAGGAAAGCTATTGCCTCACTTTGAATGTCATGGCGATAATAACAACTGTACAGCATATCTGTTAAAGAAAGAAAAGGACCAAGAGATGGTAGCAGTTGATGGTACAGATTTTATGTTCTCAGACCTACATTTGCCTTAGTATTGCTATGAATAGTTGATATGTGCTTGTACAAGCTTCCACATGTTTTTTTGTGGTTTGAAGAATTAGTTTAGCTTGTGGTCTTTTGTGTTTGCTGTCAAAGAGATGGGATAAATATTATATTTGCAAGTTTGTCTCCTGAAATTTTGTAAGTTGTTTCTTGGGTAAGGTTCTCTCTATTTCTTAAAATAGTTCTCTAAGAAGACTTACCAGGATGGAGGAGGATGTTGCGATGGATGTGTGGACTTACCCGTATGGATAAGGTTAAAAATGAGATTGTTCGGGAGAAGGTGGGAGTGGCTTCGGTGGAGGACAAGATGCGGGAAGTAAGGTTGCGATGGATGTGTGGACTTACCAGGATGGATAGGGTTAAAAATGAGTTTGTTTGGGAGAAGGTGGGAGTGGCTTCGGTGGAGGACAAGATATGGAAAGTAAGGTTGCGATGGTTCGAGCATGTGATGAGGAGGGGCACGGATGCTCCAATGCGGAGGTGTAAGAAGCTGGCTATGGATGGTTTTAGGCGGGGTATAGGTAGGCCGAAGAAATATTGGAGGGAGGTGATTAGGCATGACATAGAGCAGTTACTGCTTACGGTGGACATGACCCTTGATAGGAAGGCGTGAAGGACACGGATTAGGGTAGAGGGTTAGTAGGTAGGAGTACGTCCGTAATAGTAGGGAAGAGTGCTTTGTTTGTATCTGTTCCTGTAATTTCTTGTAGTCTCTTGTTCGTGGTATTTTGTGATGTTTATGATTTTTGTATAGCTAGTTTATTCCTTGTGGGTATCTTGTTTCCTTACTTATCTAGCGGTGTGATATCACTTTTTGTTGTTTGCTTTTATGTTTTTTTTGTTTGCTATATTGTTATCTATCCCGAGCCGAGGATCTATCGAAAACAACCTTTGTACCTCATATGAGGTAGTGGTATGGATTGCGTACACTTTACCCCTCCCAGACCCCACTTTGTGAGAATGTACTGGGGTTGTTGTTGTTGTTGTAGTTCTCTAAGAAGACTTGGTCCCTTCGTGGATTCTCTCTTTTAACCACTAAAGTACGATTCTTACAACCAAGAAATGTTTCTGTTGATATCAGCAGTTACGTCTGAGGATGGGATACTTTATTTGTTACTATTTGAATTTGTTTTATATGCTTTTTCAATCTAATCTAGAGAGAATGAATCATAGCTTCTGAACAAAATATGCTGTCAACATGTTTCTGAAGTTTCTCCATCTCTACCTGTTGCAGAGGAATCAGCCTAGCTTGACAACTACCATTACTGTTGGAAACAGTGATGCTTCTAAAGCCCTTGCTGTGGCACTAAACGAGAAGGTTTTGGAACTGTTGCAGTAAAACTGAGCACTTTCAAATTGTAAATATGTGCTAACTCAATCAGTTTCTCTTCCCAATGCAGGTGGAAACGTTATTACTTCTCTCACAACAAGAAGAAAGACACTTATTGGAGAGGAATGTCAATGCGGCACTGCAGAAAAAAGTTGAGGAGCTCCAGAGGAACTTACTACAAGTATTCCGCTGAGTGTTTTCTTCCTGTATCAATCACTTCTATTCCCTTGCTATCACTTTTATCCGATCACTCATCACTTCTATTTAATAGCACTGCTAATGTACTAGAGTGGTCATTATGTAGGGCTTGGAGTGATAAACTGTAAATTGGGCTGATATATGTACGCAATTGTTTAGGTTACAAATGAGAAGGTCAAAGCTCTGATGGAGTTGGCACAGTTGAATCGGGACTATCAAGTATTGCAAGAGTATGTTTCTATGTCCAGTTAACTGTGTATATGCCTGGAAAAGCTTCATTTTCGTTTCCATTGTTTTTCATGGTACTCTTCTCTGTCAATGGGGGATCTAAAGACCTGCCTTCTCAAAAAGGAATTATTGTGGAATTTTCCTTGAAAAATTAACTGTGCGCTTTATCAATCTTTAAGATTCTGAAAAGAAATAACTTGAGATAGACATGAAGGTGGGCTAGTGTAGAATGACAGTTATTTATTATATTAGTAAGCACAATTTGAAATGCAAAAAACACAAGGCAGGAAGATATAGAATGTCATCCATTATAAGCAATAGCAGTCGATTTTGAACAGGAAAAACATGGGAGAGTATATGGAGATGACACTATTGGTAGCAATAGGATCTGGTTTAAAACAGTGATGAGTGTTATGACTTGCAGACATACCTATTATTCAGCTCAAGGTTGAAAGAATATCACCAGCATGTAAATTGGACTGCTATGCACATTCTCAAACAAGAACCAAAAATAAATTGGACTGCTATGCCCTTTCTTCGTTGCTTTACTACTTATTAAAAATTGTTTGTTCAAATTGGGGTTACCATTAGATGGCTAAATGTTGTAGGAAAGTTAATGAGGCCTCTAGACAAGGAAAATCTCTTGGTGAGATTGCAGTGAAAAGGACTCTCCAGGAAAAAGATGGAAGACTGAAAAATCTGCTGAAAACTTCATATTTGAGACGCTGGACTGGTATACAAGATTCAGATGTAAATGATGCTGACACTCATCGAGATTCTGAAGCAAATTTTGCTGATAGGAGGCCTACCAATAACGTAGATTTTGCTAGGTATTGTTTGAAATTTTGTTTATGCTTCCATTACATTTTAGAACTGCTTCCTACTACTACAACAACATAGTGTACTCCCACAAGAGTCTGTGGAGGGTGGTGTGTATGCAGCCTTACCCTTACCTTGTGAAGGTAGAGAGGCTGTTCCCTCCACTCTTGGCTCAAGTAAAGCATATTAAAATCAAGTATGGAAGGGTACAGTATTGAAGAATCCATGCTAAAAATAAAAGAGAAGAGCACAGTAGCAACTGCTTCCGTCTACTGGTGCTCATAAAAGGAAGTAATGTGACAAAATAGATTTCTTTGGTATCTCATATTTCTCCTGTCATTTCTGTGTTACCCCTTTTCAGGATGAAGATAGAGAATGCAACTTTAAAAGAGAGCTTAGAAAGTATGGAGCATCTAATTCGTGCAGTTAGGAGGCTTCGCCTTTCACTTTTAAAGGTAGAATTTGTTTCCTATTTTTTGCAGAGGATTCCATTAGAGCCAATAATTCATCATAGGCATAGACCGCCTCTTAGGAGAGATGAATGCATAACACAAAGCACTTAAGGTAGCGATTAGAAAAGATACTGCATGTTCTAGATTAATCGTTAACATTGCATAGCTCAATGGTTGATTTAGTCTACTTGAGGTGGTGAAAAGGGAACAGAAACTTCGTATGGTCTGACATTGCAAGTTTCTTGATAAAATTTGTCGTCTTATGTAGTTTAAAGAGTCTGCTGCATCCGAAGGTATGGAGAACTGCTACTCGGTGTCATTGGACAATATTATTAATGAGGCAAGTCAGTTAAAAACTGCACTTGGAAGCTCCCTCCCTCTTAGTTGGTCAGCGGAGGCAGATTCAGGATCAGTTAGCAAACATGTTGAAGAGGAGACAGATAATGGACACTCTACACGTGAAAATATGGACTTTGTTTCTGCTGCTGGATTTGAGATGGTTGAGCTTCTGGTGTTTGTCGCGCAGCTATTGAAAGATTACAAATGCAGTTGATGCAAAGGAGGTGTTTGGTTGAAGGTTGCTTCTTGTATAGTTTCTCCGTCTTTTGGTTGATCTTCATACAAAATTTGTTGTTGTAACATAACTCCATTATTAGAAGCTTTCTCCAGTCACTGCTCAGTTCTCTTTTTTAACATATACAAAGATGATCTTTTGCTGCGTTGTTACTGGATAAATTAATTATTTTTGCTTAGGAGGCAAAGAAACTTAAAGAAGATGACATTATAGAAAATGATAATCAAAATAAACTCTCTTCGTCAGCGATTGGCCACTTAACAATACATTCGTTTGAAAATTTTGGATAAATTGTGTGTTTCCAGGAGAGAAAAAGCTTAAGCAACCTTCATTGTTTTACACCACAAAGACATGTTATAATATCTTTAGTAGCATTATAAATAATAATTTTAAGTACGAACGTTTATGAATATGATGCATGAATTTGTTGTTATTGTTGTTACCTTCTCAGTTGGATACAACAGTTTTAGGACATTCCTCTTTCAGCTTTTGAACTTTTGCTGTCATTAGATTCTTTCTTTTAAGAGTATGTGTAAGTGCCACTGAATTTATCTTAGGATTTGAAGTTACACATTCATATTTTAAAGGATCCGTAGCATTTTCTTAGATTTTTTTAACGTGGAATAAATGCCCTCTTGAAAAGTATCAAACCAGAAATGTATCTAAAAATAATTGGAATTTCTTTTTCTCCTAGGTTACTTTTCTATACTTCCTTTTATTATTTCAGTTGAACCCTGTGATGCGTCAAGAAATGAAAAAAGTGTACAAAATTGTGGAATAGTTTGCTTTTCAATGTCTCAAACATTGGATTTTTTATTTTTCTTATAAATCATATTTGTATTTACTGTAGTTCACACGAGCATCGTAGCAGGGCATTTGGTCTAGTGGTATGATTCTCGCTTTGGGTGCGAGAGGTCCCGAGTTCGATTCTCGGAATGCCCCCCTCCTTCCTTTATTTTAAAGATAATAGATTTACTTTCTTTGTGTAATTATTTTTTGCTATCCCCACAGCCGGCAGCCGTACACAAGGACTTTCCAGGGGATCTTTTAAAGATAATAGATAGATTTACTTTCTCCGTGTAATTGTTATTTTAAAGATAATAGATTTACTTTTATTGTGTAATTGTAATTTATTTATGACCAAAAACAAAGGAAAACAGAATCCTCATTACATATTTTCATATCGATAAAACACACACTTCTTAAACACTTTTTTTTTTCCATATAATTGAATGCTATTTACTGAAGTATTATTTTCTCTCAATTCATGGTAAATCAACCATCAAAGTAATGCTCCAATCTTCAAACAAAATATTAAAGTGAATAATTTGTCAACATCTCAAAAATTTAATCATTGGGAGCTTTTGTGATTTTCATTAGAAAATAGCTCCAATTTCTTATGAATCGAACTTGTAGCAGACACCATATTCCTATCAACACTCTGACTAGTTTGAAGTTCTTTATTGTGTTAAATCTTTTCTCAAAGATTCCACTTTTTTGTTCTTAAAAAGGTTGAGGAGAAAAGCCAGAGAGAGAAAAATATGTTTAACCAAATTGATTGGTTATGGCCTATAGGGAGGGTTTCAAGGGCTGGAAAAAATTACTGTTTGAATTCAAGAAAAAGAAAAAGAAAATTAGAAACAAATTAGTTACTTGGTATAGCCGGTAACATTTATCTGATACAGCAACAACAACATAGAGGTTGTTTCCGAAAGACCCCCGACTCACGAAAATAGAAAGTAACATTTATCTGATGGTGTAAAAATATTATATACTGATAATGCACAAAACTTAAACTATTTATTATATATTCACACTCATTTTGTCTGATCAAAAAGAAAAGTAAAACATTGATTGATAGGGAATTATTTCGTTTAGCTTCTAACTTTTAATATTTTAACCCTGCAAAAATCCTATAAAATTTAACAACTCAATATCCCACCTACCGACTACAAGCTAAAACTAATATTTTTACGGAAGGATATTATTCTAGGATCTCTCATTCACTAAAAGCAAACAAAGCCAAATCTTTTTGGGAGAAAAGAAAGAAATTCTCATAGAAGCGTACAAATAAAATGACTATCCGAACGTACAACAAACGCGGGCATTTGGTCTAGTGGTATGATTCTCGCTTCGGGTGCGAGAGGTCCCGAGTTCGATTCTCGGAATGCCCCTTTCTTTTTATTTTCATCTTTGGGATAGATTTTGTCACTGGACAAATTACAAATTAATTAACGATCCTCTACCTTATCTAAGATCAGCGTTGAAATTGATGTTGAGAACATTGGAGCAAGTTCATCAGCGATGATGATATCTGCTTACTCAGGTTCAAACAATAGAATCCACACTTGGTCACGTGCAAACGATTTAATGCCACCGGGAAATCAATATTTTTTAGTGCACTAACTAAAATGAGGTAAGGAGTATCTGAATTCTATGTTGCAGGTGAGAAATGACATTTATGATCAAATAACTTGCAACGCGACAATATTAGCAAGTACAGGGCATTTGGTCTAGTGGTATGATTCTCGCTTTGGGTGCGAGAGGTCCCGAGTTCGATTCTCGGAATGCCCCATTAAATTTTGCTTGAAATTTTTATTTACTTTTGAGCCCAAGGTCTATCGGAAACAACCTCTCTACTTCTTCTGATAGTGGTATGGACTGTGTTGTTGATTTAACTTTCCAAATGCTCCTACATCACATAACCAGATTCTATAATTGACCATATTCAAATGATACAATCAGATCGACCAACAGTAACTTTTAATACCATAATAATATGCATCTCTATGTAAATTATTTTAACAATGGAGAATCCTCGAGGATGCTCATCCCTCCTAGAAAATTGTTAGCCAAAAATAGTACAAGCTCCTGACAACTAACATCACCAACTATTGTTTAGACTAAAGGACAAACCAAAACTGGGCATTTGGTCTAGTGGTATGATTTTCGCTTTGGGTGCGAGAGGTCCCGAGTTTGATTCTCGGAATGCCCCCATCTAATTTAACTTTTTCAACACAACTTCATAGTTCCTCTTGTGCAGTGTCAGAGTTAACAAACGCACGCTATAATTTACCCTCCACCTTTGTTAACAATGAAAGCAAATAATTTCAACTAAGCACAACTTGACATTTAACCTCATTGCAAGATCATCCACAGGAAACATAACTGGTAATAATAGTCTAGTTGTTATGATTTATGGGTGCAAGATACTTATAGTATTTTGTTAAAAAATCAGCATTGAGATTGATGTTCTGAAAAGTGCAGCAAGTTCATCAGCCTTTTATGTAAACTAAGATTCATAAAATAGAATTCACACTTGGTCACATGCTGACAATTAATGCCACAGGGGAATCAATATATTTTAAGTTCATTAAAACAAAGACCATTTGCACAGTCCAGACCAAACTTTGTTTTGTCAATGCCTGTACCAAACCTTACCTAATGCTTGACTTCAAGAGCTCTTCATTCTTTCCATTTTGGTAAGCTGATCTCAAGTCAACTACTGTCTTCATACAACAAAATTTGCAGGTAAAGATTCTTTTAATTCATGTTAATGGACAACCAATGGCATGAGTCACTTGAAGCTGAATAAGGTAAATCCAGATTTATAAGCTAAAAATTAATACGTCATGATTACTCTTGCACTAGTGCAGCGTTGGGCTTGCCTGTTCAGTTTACCAAAAGCAGATCTGAAAAACCAAGGTTCGACGTCTAACTCCCAAAAGATCCCTAAATATAAAACATCGAACAGACAAGGTCGAGTGTCTCAACTACCATAAGCCATCATTTCAAATATGCTTTTTTGCCATCTGTTTTCAATCTGGCAAAGCAGGCAAACTTATCAGTGAAGTTAGTACATGGGCTTGTCCTATCATCAAAGAATCATTCTGTTTGATCTATAACAAGTCATTTAGGGGTCAAGGAAGTAAACAATGACAATTGAAATCATTAATCAATGACACAGATCATGCACAAAATCAAGGCAAAAGCTCTCTGAATTTCAAGTCAAAATAGGGAATGAATGGATACCCATAATTCATGATCCATTTTCATTTCAGTTTAATGAAACCAAGAAGCTTGAACTTCATTGTACCAAGTTGCTTTGCACCCAAAATTGCATAACATGAGCTGCACCATTCCATGAAACAAGTCATAATGATATAGCTTAATAAAGAAGGTATCCAAAAGAGAACTGGAAGTAAGAGAACCCAGCAAAAATCCTATGTTTAACTATCAATGTGACACTCCTTAGTGGAGCTTTTATCTGCTTCAGCTGTGACTTAACTAGAACTATGAAGCTCAAACACGTAATATCAACTCAGCTAATACCAGGACCTGGCCTCATGTCCAATGACACTTCTTAATCACTAAACAGATCTCATGGGTTCTGGATTCCAGATTTCCTGAGGGTTGAGTAAGATAGCATAGGATTATAACTATACACGTGACAGTAACAACCAAAGCTGATAGCAACTTTAGGCATCGAGAGCAGTGAGAATCAGAGGAACTGCATATGCATATTATTTAAGCAACCCATCTATACACCTCACATCCAAATAAACAAAGTACAGAAAAACATTTAAGCAAGTAAATGAAGATCATCTGGTGTTGAATAAGGATTATTTGAATTCTATATTACAGATAAGCAATGACATTTGTGATCAAATAACTCACAAGGGGAAATATATTTGACTAGAACTCAAGTAAGACAATGTCAACAATGGGCATTTGGTCTAGTGGTATGATTCTCGCTTTGGGTGCGAGAGGTCCCGAGTTCGATTCTCGGAATGCCCCTAGATTTTGATAAATTTTTAATTTACTCTTATGTTTTTGACTCTCCAAGGGCTCCTTCATCTCTTGCTGATTCTACAGTTTAGCATGTTTAGATATTACAACCAGATAAGGGAAACTTCCACACTGTCTACAACTAAAACACCTTTAATAGCATTGTTATGAAATAACTAAAGGGACATCAAATACATAGGATTTTCCTACCAAGTAGTAGTATCTTGTGAAACGATCAGCATTGAAATTGATTTTCTGAAAATTGCAGCAAGTTCATCAGCCATTTATATATGTTTACTAAGATCCAAACTTGGTCACATGCTGACAATTTAATGCCTCCCAGGCATCGAAACTTCTTTTTAGTGTACTAATTACTATTACTATGATCCAGACCTGACTCTGCTTTCACAATATCTGTACTCCTCTTTATATCTTATATATCAAAATGTAAGTCGGCAAAAGCACCAGAGAAAATTTAATCAAACAAAATGAAGATAAACTGATGTGAGATGAGGAGTATCTGAATTATATATTGCAGATAAGAAATAACATTTATGATCAAATATCTCACAACAGGAAAAACATTTTGACTAAAGCTTAAAAATAACAATGTTAACAAACACAGGGCATTTGGTCTAGTGGTATGATTCTCGCTTTGGGTGCGAGAGGTCCTGAGTTCGATTCTCGGAATGCCCCTTCATTTTGCTAAAGTTTTTAATTACCCTTAAGTTGATTTAACTTTCCAAATGGTCCTTCATCTATAACTGACTCTACAATTGAGCATATTCAAATAATACAATCAGATATGGCCAACAGTAACTTTTAATAGCATACTATGCCTCTACGTAAATTATTCTAACAATGGAGGAATCCCCGAGACACTGGAAATGCTCATCCCTCCTAGAAAATTATTTCACGAAATGGTACAAGTTCCAGAGTTCAGACAGCTAACATGAACTTCCAAATATTATTTAGACTCAGGGACCAACAAAAGTTGGGCATTTGGTCTAGTGGTATGATTCTCGCTTTGGGTGCGAGAGGTCCCGAGTTTGATTCTCGGAATGCCCCTACATATTTTAACCTTTTAACTTCATTTTACTTGTAATTCTGCTCCTTTACTCTATTTTCTAGTTGATATATTCAAACTAAGCAAACATAGTTCGATTGGCTAGAGGTCTAAAAAGATACACTTCATAGTTCCTCTTCTGCAGGCTCGGAGTGATCATACAAACCGTATAATTTAACCTCCCCCTTGTTAACAATGGAGCAGATAATTTTAACTAGTACACAACCTGACTTTTTCATCTTGGTCATCTTGGATGACTTAGTGTTAACCTTATAGCAAGATTGTCTACAGGGAACATAACACTGGTATTTTTAGTCTAGTTGTATAATTCATGGGTGCAAGATTCTTAGTATTTTGTTAAAAAAATCAGCATTGAGATTGAAGTTCTCAAAATTGCAGCAAGTTCATCAGCTATTTATGTAACTAAGGTTCAAAATATAGAATTCACACTTGGTCACATGCTGACAATTTAATGCCACAGGGAATCAATATTTTTAAGTTTATTAATTATCAAAAAGTAGGACCATTTGTACAGTCCAGATTTAACCTTGCTTTGTCAATCCCTGTGCCAAACCTTACCTAACGTTTGACTTCAAGAGCTATTTATTGTTTCAATTTTGGTAAGCTGATCTCAAGTCAACTACAAAATTCAGCCGATTGTCCTCTTACAACAAAATTTGCAGGTAAAGATTCA
This sequence comes from Capsicum annuum, assembly GCF_002878395.1. Classification (NCBI taxonomy): domain Eukaryota; kingdom Viridiplantae; phylum Streptophyta; class Magnoliopsida; order Solanales; family Solanaceae; genus Capsicum; species Capsicum annuum. Next base: position 164,361,443 of record NC_061118.1, read on the forward strand.
GTTCATGTTAATAGACAACCAAATGGCAAGAGTCACTTGAAGCTGAATAAGATAAATCTAGATCAATAAGCTAAATATTAATACATCATGAATACTAGCAATAATGCAGAGTTGGGCTTACCTGTTTAGCTTACCAAAAGTCAGATCCGAAATTCCAAAGTTCAACATCTAACTCCCACAAGATCTCTAAATATAAAATGTCGAACAGATAAGTTCGAGTATCTCAACTATCATAAGCCATCATTTCATATACGCTTTTTGCCATCCATTTTCAATTTGGCAAAATAGGTAAAATAAAACTTAAAATTGAAGTTGGTACATGGAATCATGGATTTGTTGTAACATTGAAGAATCATTATGTTTGATCTATAACACGGCCACTTAGGGTTCGAGGAAGCTAACAGTGCCAATTGAAATCATGAATCAATGACAGGTGTAGCACAAAATCAAGGAAAACGCTCTCAAAATTTCACATCAATATAAGGAATAAAACCGATACCCATAGTTCATGATTCATTTTAAGTTCACTTTAGTGAAACAATGAAGCATGA